>NC_056734.1:471387299-471442299 GCF_019279795.1 Protopterus annectens
CCCTGTATTCTTTTTAGTGAGGAACCTCCCTGCATGTTTCACTTACTGGATATTCCTGGTTAGGTGCATACCAAAGGGGGCACTGTACTCAATGATAGGTCTGATGAATGCCGAATACAGTGGAACAATGATTTTCTTGGACTTAGATGCCATACCTTTATTAGTTGTGCAACATGGAATGATTTCCTCACTATTGTAGACACATGATGGTCAAAGGCTAGATTACTGTCTATGTGTGTCCCTAAGTCCCTGACTACTTGGTAGTTACCAGGGGTAGATGATTTCCCAAAGTATACTATTATACATTTCTTGGCATTTAGTTTTAGACCATGGCTCTGACAACAGTTGTTTGTCTGTGTCAGCACTTCTTGAAGAACATTTGTTTCAATGTGGAATTCAATGACAGTTCCTAATTTGCAATAATTTGCAAATGTAATCAGCCAGAGACCATTGACATTGGCCTTGACTTCAGAGAAGTAAATGCCAGAAAGGATCAGTCTAAGGACCAATCCCTGAGGGATAAATGTTTTATACCATTTACTAGAACCCAGGCCCATCTGTACTCCAGCCCTACACTTACATTTGCTGCCACAGGATGACTTTGAACATCCTTACAATTAAACTGGAAGGCACTTAATCATAGTGCTTTGTTGTGAGTGAGTTTAAAAGATATCTTCTGAACTTTATGACAACTGCTTATTAAGTGATAAATTGCAGAAGTAAATGTTACGGTCCAGACCACAGTTTTCAGAAATGTGACAAGGCTGTAGAAGAAGCCATTTATCTTCAGTGTTACTTTACATTTTAATAGGCAGTTTGTGTTTTACAGCATAGACGGCAAGCTTTTTGAAAATTTATAACAGCATTGTTGATTTAATCCTGTACTAGACTCACAGTTTGATTCAGACGACATAACCTAAGTTCTTAAGCAAAAGAATATCATACAGAAACATTTTTGTGCAACACAAAATGTTAATATTCCTCTTTCTCTCTGTGAAAACAGCACTTAATAAATACAGTAAGACTTGTGTAAAGTAGCTTACTGATAGCACGATGGATGTTTAGGTTAAAAATGTTAGCAATTTGCAAAGGGATGGGTATATATAGATATACACGATACATATCATGGAAATAAGAAGCAAACATAAATGCATTACACTACTTGTCTTAGTCTGTGCAGCTCTCAGGGGGTTGAAGAATTGTACATGGTGGTGGCAAAATAGTAAATATATTTAAAAACAATGTGGGATAACAGGCCGATTGCAGAAGTGATCTGAGACAGTGTGTGAGTCTAGGAGAAGTCAGTGGACTGTTTCCTTTATTACACAAAGAAAAAATAAGTAAATGGGAGGGATGGTTTTCTTTAACTTGTGCAAACATAATGTCACAGAGGATCACTCAGTTTCAAACCAAAAGCAACAGGGGACTGTGCATTCCAACTCTTAATGGGAGAGAAAAAATTTTTTCCTTATTGTATGAATATGGTACCACTGCATCAGACATCTATCAATGGTCCTAAATGGGAAAGCTGGCAAGAGAAATGTTGAAAACCTTCAACAACATACTTTCTGGTCTTGTTTAGAAAACATGAAACATCCATAGTGCAACTGTGTAATGAAAATGGATATTTCTTGTCATGTCCTGTGTAGTACTATTCTAATTAAGATTACCAATGGGCATAGGATCATAGACTGGCATGGAAAATTACTGACATACCTAAGTCTCTAATCATACCATCATGTAGTACTGCTTACCACTACTGTTACAAAGACTTCTTTGAGGAGCCTAGACTTGCAATAAGCCTCATTTTCTTGGCAGAAACTGAAATCAGTTGGATTTTGCGATGCTGTCATTGTTACAACAAGCAGACTATATGACTGTAGAAGGAAAGAGAAAGAGTCATCCTAGGTGCCTCCTATCTGTAGTGTGGAGGTAGCAAATGAGGAACCCTATGCTACTGAAACACCTCTTAACTTGCATGTACATATATGTGCGCGCATTTGTGTGTGTGTGTGTGTGTGTGTGTGTGTGTGTGTGTGTGTGTGTGTGTGTGTGTGTGTATGTCCATGTATGTATTACTGCAATTATGGCTGCAAGGATACAGTTTAGCGTCTCTCTTTTAGAGTATTGCACTAACAAAATGACAATTAATCTTCTAGCAGGACAGCAAATTTAAATTTAATTTCTGGTTAAGTGCTTCAGAATGATTATACTTTGTGATGGTAGTTAACAATGTTTTAGGGCAACAAAGAAGGTCTTGGATATTAAAGCCACTCACTGACAAGCCTTTTAACCACAGTGAATTGTGTGTTATGTAACTGCGATTGATAGCATAGAACATGAGAAGAACCAGAGGATTCTGAGTATGGATCACTGGATGAGATAGTTGACGTGAATCAGACAGCAGCCTAATTAAGTAATGCAAGGTACCAGGTCAAGAGAAGAGCTCTACCTAAAATGATAACCAGCTTTTGTTATCGGTATGCAGTATTGTTTTCTGTAAGGACTTCAGACTAAATCTGCAGATATTCTTCTCGTAGGGACGAAGCCTGTGCTCACAGGTAATTACTAGGCATGCAGTATAAATGCTCAGGTTAAGAAAGTGATCCTTGGATAGTGCTTTAAGTGCTAAGCTAAGTTTGGGAGGCACTTTGTTCCAACCAGTTGGAATATATAAGCTGAAGGCTCAAATCACCTATTTTTAATTTAAAGCATTTTGAGGAATTCTGGTCTGTTGATCTCTACCTTCAAGATGGTAATGTGCCACTGTAGTAAATTATGAATGACAGGGCAAGTTTCCTTATAAATTAATTTGAAAGCAGATAGTAGATGTGGATACCTTAGTTTGTTTTCTGGGGATATCCAGTGTTGCTGATTGGCTATGTTGCCTTGAATACTGGCAGTTTTTTGTTTGCTTTAGTTTTAGCTATTTTATTGTAGGCAGACATTAAGCTGATTAAACAGATTTTTCAGGATTTTCTTTGACTACAGTACCATATCTTTAGCAGAAGTAATGCAGAGCTACCCCTGTTCTGGGCTCAAGCAGTAGAACGTTAGTAATCCTATATAGTTCCCCAAGTTTTTTGTGGAGGTCTTCCATTGTAATGTTCTCATATTCACAGAAGTAAAGCTGTAACTCTAGAGGGCTTACATAATGGCTGCTACTTCTAGGAGTTCTGATGATTCTTTAAGTATTTGATCATGAAGATGAGAAATCATGGCACATCCTTGTTAAAGGAATATAATTAATTTCATCTTGTTTTCATTTATTATTAGACTACTCAGAATAATCCACTAGTTAAGTAGACTACTCAGGATAATCCACTAGTTAAGTAGACTACTCAGGATAATCCACTAGTTAAGTAGACTACTCAGGATAATCCACTAGTTAAGTAGAATGACACTGATTTTTAAGTTGAGAAATGAGGGCTGGGAACTGCTTAGCCATGTGTTCCAGTGAATGGCCATCAGTGTACTGTATTAGCTTGATGTATTTTATATGTAATTGCATAATGTGTGTAGTAAATATGTTTAATAATAATGGCCCAGAGATGGCCGTATCTCTCAACCTCTTATTACAAGAAATCCTGACAAAGCCTGACATAATGGGAGTCAATCTCTTAGCACAAAAAATCCTTAAAAAAGCCTGAAATAATGGGAGGACAAAGGACCCAAAATAGAGATGCATTTTAAATATTGCTCTTATAAACTTAGAAAGTTGATAGAATAGCAGGATTTGTTTTGCAAGCATTTTCTGAAGGATCTGAAATTGAAATGCATCTCATTATTTAGTGACTGTAATACTTAGATTATTCTAGGGATTTGTCAAAAAAAAAATTTTTTATGAGGAACAGACCAAAAATATGAGGCAAAAATCTGTACAGATGAGAGGTATGCGCCGACGCCCCCCACCCATATTACATCTATGTTTGATGTGAATGAGCAGTAGAGTTTACACTGCCTGTAGAACAACTGTAAAACTGTGAGAGGTATGCACCGTCCCCCACCCATATTACATCTATGTTTGATGTGAATGAGCAGTAGAGTTTACACTGCCTGTAGAACAACTGTAAAACTGTGAGAGGTATGCGCCCCCCACCCATATTACATCTATGTTTGATGTGAATGAGCAGTAGAGTTTACACTGCCTGTAGAACAACTGTAAAACTGTGAGAGGTATGCGCAGCCCACCCATATTACATCTATGTTTGATGTGAATGAGCAGTAGAGTTTACACTGCCTGTAGAACAACTGTAAAACTGTGAGAGGTATGCGCCACCCACCCATATTACATCTATGTTTGATGTGAATGAGCAGTAGAGTTTACACTGCCTGTAGAACAACTGTAAAACTGTGAGAGGTATGCCCCCCACCCATATTACATCTATGTTTGATGTGAATGAGCAGTAGAGTTTACACTGCCTGTAGAACAACTGTAAAACTGTGAGAGGTATGCCACCCCCACCCATATTACATCTATGTTTGATGTGAATGAGCAGTAGAGTTTACACTGCCTGTAGAACAACTGTAAAACTGTGAGAGGTATGCACCACCCCCCACCCATATTACATCTATGTTTGATGTGAATGAGCAGTAGAGTTTACACTGCCTGTAGAACAACTGTAAAACTGTGAGAGGTATGCGCCCCCCACCCATATTACATCTATGTTTGATGTGAATGAGCAGTAGAGTTTACACTGCCTGTAGAACAACTGTAAAACTGTGAGAGGTATGCACGCCCCCACCCATATTACATCTATGTTTGATGTGAATGAGCAGTAGAGTTTACACTGCCTGTAGAACAACTGTAAAACTGTGAGAGGTATGCGCCCCCCACCCATATTACATCTATGTTTGATGTGAATGAGCAGTAGAGTTTACACTGCCTGTAGAACAACTGTAAAACTGTGAGAGGTATGCACCACCCCACCCATATTACATCTATGTTTGATGTGAATGAGCAGTAGAGTTTACACTGCCTGTAGAACAACTGTAAAACTGTGAGAGGTATGCGCCACCCCCACCCATATTACATCTATGTTTGATGTGAATGAGCAGTAGAGTTTACACTGCCTGTAGAACAACTGTAAAACTGTGAGAGGTATGCGCCACCCCCACCCATATTACATCTATGTTTGATGTGAATGAGCAGTAGAGTTTACACTGCCTGTAGAACAACTGTAAAACTGTGAGAGGTATGCGCCCCCACCCATATTACATCTATGTTTGATGTGAATGAGCAGTAGAGTTTACACTGCCTGTAGAACAACTGTAAAACTGTGAGAGGTATGCGCCACCCCCACCCATATTACATCTATGTTTGATGTGAATGAGCAGTAGAGTTTACACTGCCTGTAGAACAACTGTAAAACTGTGAGAGGTATGCGCACCCCCCACCCATATTACATCTATGTTTGATGTGAATGAGCAGTAGAGTTTACACTGCCTGTAGAACAACTGTAAAACTGTGAGAGGTATGCCCCCCCCACCCATATTACATCTATGTTTGATGTGAATGAGCAGTAGAGTTTACACTGCCTGTAGAACAACTGTAAAACTGTGAGAGGTATGCGCCCCCACCCATATTACATCTATGTTTGATGTGAATGAGCAGTAGAGTTTACACTGCCTGTAGAACAACTGTAAAACTGTGAGAGGTATGCGCCACCCCCACCCATATTACATCTATGTTTGATGTGAATGAGCAGTAGAGTTTACACTGCCTGTAGAACAACTGTAAAACTGTGAGAGGTATGTCCCCTCCCACCCATATTACATCTATGTTTGATGTGAATGAGCAGTAGAGTTTACACTGCCTGTAGAACAACTGTAAAACTGTGAGAGGTATGCGCCACCCCCACCCATATTACATCTATGTTTGATGTGAATGAGCAGTAGAGTTTACACTGCCTGTAGAACAACTGTAAAACTGTGAGAGGTATGCCACCCCCCACCCATATTACATCTATGTTTGATGTGAATGAGCAGTAGAGTTTACACTGCCTGTAGAACAACTGTAAAACTGTGAGAGGTATGCGCCACCCCCACCCATATTACATCTATGTTTGATGTGAATGAGCAGTAGAGTTTACACTGCCTGTAGAACAACTGTAAAACTGTGAGAGGTATGCACCCCCACCCATATTACATCTATGTTTGATGTGAATGAGCAGTAGAGTTTACACTGCCTGTAGAACAACTGTAAAACTGTGAGAGGTATGCGCCACCCCACCCATATTACATCTATGTTTGATGTGAATGAGCAGTAGAGTTTACACTGCCTGTAGAACAACTGTAAAACTGTGAGAGGTATGCACCCCCACCCATATTACATCTATGTTTGATGTGAATGAGCAGTAGAGTTTACACTGCCTGTAGAACAACTGTAAAACTGTGAGAGGTATGTGCCACCCCCACCCATATTACATCTATGTTTGATGTGAATGAGCAGTAGAGTTTACACTGCCTGTAGAACAACTGTAAAACTGTGAGAGGTATGCCCCCCCCACCCATATTACATCTATGTTTGATGTGAATGAGCAGTAGAGTTTACACTGCCTGTAGAACAACTGTAAAACTGTGAGAGGTATGCTGCCCCACCCATATTACATCTATGTTTGATGTGAATGAGCAGTAGAGTTTACACTGCCTGTAGAACAACTGTAAAACTGTGAGAGGTATGCGCCCCCCCACCCATATTACATCTATGTTTGATGTGAATGAGCAGTAGAGTTTACACTGCCTGTAGAACAACTGTAAAACTGTGAGAGGTATGCACCCCCACCCATATTACATCTATGTTTGATGTGAATGAGCAGTAGAGTTTACACTGCCTATAGAACAACTGTAAAACTGTGTGAGAGGTATGCGCCATCCCCCACCCATATTACATCTATGTTTGATGTGAATGAGCAGTAGAGTTTACACTGCCTGTAGAACAACTGTAAAACTGTGAGAGGTATGCCCCCCCCACCCATATTACATCTATGTTTGATGTGAATGAGCAGTAGAGTTTACACTGCCTGTAGAACAACTGTAAAACTGTGAGAGGTATGCACCACCCCACCCATATTACATCTATGTTTGATGTGAATGAGCAGTAGAGTTTACACTGCCTGTAGAACAACTGTAAAACTGTGAGAGGTATGCCGCCCCCACCCATATTACATCTATGTTTGATGTGAATGAGCAGTAGAGTTTACACTGCCTGTAGAACAACTGTAAAACTGTGAGAGGTATGCCGCCCCCACCCATATTACATCTATGTTTGATGTGAATGAGCAGTAGAGTTTACACTGCCTGTAGAACAACTGTAAAACTGTGAGAGGTATGTGCCCCCCACCCATATTACATCTATGTTTGATGTGAATGAGCAGTAGAGTTTACACTGCCTGTAGAACAACTGTAAAACTGTGAGAGGTATGCGCACCCCCACCCATATTACATCTATGTTTGATGTGAATGAGCAGTAGAGTTTACACTGCCTGTAGAACAACTGTAAAACTGTGAGAGGTATGCGCCCCCACCCATATTACATCTATGTTTGATGTGAATGAGCAGTAGAGTTTACACTGCCTGTAGAACAACTGTAAAACTGTGAGAGGTATGCGCCCCCCACCCATATTACATCTATGTTTGATGTGAATGAGCAGTAGAGTTTACACTGCCTGTAGAACAACTGTAAAACTGTGAGAGGTATGCACCCCCACCCATATTACATCTATGTTTGATGTGAATGAGCAGTAGAGTTTACACTGCCTGTAGAACAACTGTAAAACTGTGAGAGGTATGCGCCACCCCCACCCATATTACATCTATGTTTGATGTGAATGAGCAGTAGAGTTTACACTGCCTGTAGAACAACTGTAAAACTGTGAGAGGTATGCACCCCCACCCATATTACATCTATGTTTGATGTGAATGAGCAGTAGAGTTTACACTGCCTGTAGAACAACTGTAAAACTGTGAGAGGTATGCCACACCCCCACCCATATTACATCTATGTTTGATGTGAATGAGCAGTAGAGTTTACACTGCCTGTAGAACAACTGTAAAACTGTGAGAGGTATGCGCCACCCCACCCATATTACATCTATGTTTGATGTGAATGAGCAGTAGAGTTTACACTGCCTGTAGAACAACTGTAAAACTGTGAGAGGTATGCGCCACCCCACCCATATTACATCTATGTTTGATGTGAATGAGCAGTAGAGTTTACACTGCCTGTAGAACAACTGTAAAACTGTGAGAGGTATGCACCCCCACCCATATTACATCTATGTTTGATGTGAATGAGCAGTAGAGTTTACACTGCCTGTAGAACAACTGTAAAACTGTGAGAGGTATGCGCCACCCCCACCCATATTACATCTATGTTTGATGTGAATGAGCAGTAGAGTTTACACTGCCTGTAGAACAACTGTAAAACTGTGAGAGGTATGCGCTGCCCCCCACCCATATTACATCTATGTTTGATGTGAATGAGCAGTAGAGTTTACACTGCCTGTAGAACAACTGTAAAACTGTGAGAGGTATGCGCCACCCCACCCATATTACATCTATGTTTGATGTGAATGAGCAGTAGAGTTTACACTGCCTGTAGAACAACTGTAAAACTGTGAGAGGTATGCGCCACCCCACCCATATTACATCTATGTTTGATGTGAATGAGCAGTAGAGTTTACACTGCCTGTAGAACAACTGTAAAACTGTGAGAGGTATGCCACCCCCACCCATATTACATCTATGTTTGATGTGAATGAGCAGTAGAGTTTACACTGCCTGTAGAACAACTGTAAAACTGTGAGAGGTATGCGCCACCCCCCCACCCATATTACATCTATGTTTGATGTGAATGAGCAGTAGAGTTTACACTGCCTGTAGAACAACTGTAAAACTGTGAGAGGTATGCACCACCCCCACCCATATTACATCTATGTTTGATGTGAATGAGCAGTAGAGTTTACACTGCCTGTAGAACAACTGTAAAACTGTGAGAGGTATGCGCACCCCACCCATATTACATCTATGTTTGATGTGAATGAGCAGTAGAGTTTACACTGCCTGTAGAACAACTGTAAAACTGTGAGAGGTATGCGCCACCCCCACCCATATTACATCTATGTTTGATGTGAATGAGCAGTAGAGTTTACACTGCCTGTAGAACAACTGTAAAACTGTGAGAGGTATGCGCCCCCACCCATATTACATCTATGTTTGATGTGAATGAGCAGTAGAGTTTACACTGCCTGTAGAACAACTGTAAAACTGTGAGAGGTATGCGCCACCCCCACCCATATTACATCTATGTTTGATGTGAATGAGCAGTAGAGTTTACACTGCCTGTAGAACAACTGTAAAACTGTGAGAGGTATGCGCCGCACCCATATTACATCTATGTTTGATGTGAATGAGCAGTAGAGTTTACACTGCCTGTAGAACAACTGTAAAACTGTGAGAGGTATGCACCCCACCCATATTACATCTATGTTTGATGTGAATGAGCAGTAGAGTTTACACTGCCTGTAGAACAACTGTAAAACTGTGAGAGGTATGCACCGCCCCACCCATATTACATCTATGTTTGATGTGAATGAGCAGTAGAGTTTACACTGCCTGTAGAACAACTGTAAAACTGTGAGAGGTATGCGCCACACCCCCACCCATATTACATCTATGTTTGATGTGAATGAGCAGTAGAGTTTACACTGCCTGTAGAACAACTGTAAAACTGTGAGAGGTATGCACCCCCACCCATATTACATCTATGTTTGATGTGAATGAGCAGTAGAGTTTACACTGCCTGTAGAACAACTGTAAAACTGTGAGAGGTATGCACCCCCCACCCATATTACATCTATGTTTGATGTGAATGAGCAGTAGAGTTTACACTGCCTGTAGAACAACTGTAAAACTGTGAGAGGTATGCACCACCCACACACCCATATTACATCTATGTTTGATGTGAATGAGCAGTAGAGTTTACACTGCCTGTAGAACAACTGTAAAACTGTGAGAGGTATGCGCCACCCCCACCCATATTACATCTATGTTTGATGTGAATGAGCAGTAGAGTTTACACTGCCTGTAGAACAACTGTAAAACTGTGAGAGGTATGCACCCCCACCCATATTACATCTATGTTTGATGTGAATGAGCAGTAGAGTTTACACTGCCTGTAGAACAACTGTAAAACTGTGAGAGGTATGCACCCCCACCCATATTACATCTATGTTTGATGTGAATGAGCAGTAGAGTTTACACTGCCTGTAGAACAACTGTAAAACTGTGAGAGGTATGCGCCACCCCCACCCATATTACATCTATGTTTGATGTGAATGAGCAGTAGAGTTTACACTGCCTGTAGAACAACTGTAAAACTGTGAGAGGTATGCGCCCCCCCACCCATATTACATCTATGTTTGATGTGAATGAGCAGTAGAGTTTACACTGCCTGTAGAACAACTGTAAAACTGTGAGAGGTATGCACCCCCACCCATATTACATCTATGTTTGATGTGAATGAGCAGTAGAGTTTACACTGCCTGTAGAACAACTGTAAAACTGTGAGAGGTATGCCACCCCCACCCATATTACATCTATGTTTGATGTGAATGAGCAGTAGAGTTTACACTGCCTGTAGAACAACTGTAAAACTGTGAGAGGTATGCACCACCCCCACCCATATTACATCTATGTTTGATGTGAATGAGCAGTAGAGTTTACACTGCCTGTAGAACAACTGTAAAACTGTGAGAGGTATGCGCCGCCCCCCCACCCATATTACATCTATGTTTGATGTGAATGAGCAGTAGAGTTTACACTGCCTGTAGAACAACTGTAAAACTGTGAGAGGTATGCGCCACCCCCACCCATATTACATCTATGTTTGATGTGAATGAGCAGTAGAGTTTACACTGCCTGTAGAACAACTGTAAAACTGTGAGAGGTATGCGCCACCCCACCCATATTACATCTATGTTTGATGTGAATGAGCAGTAGAGTTTACACTGCCTGTAGAACAACTGTAAAACTGTGAGAGGTATGCGCCCCCCACCCATATTACATCTATGTTTGATGTGAATGAGCAGTAGAGTTTAAAATTTAAAAATTAAAATTTTGGGGGAAACCCCCCCCAAAAAATTTTTTTTGGGGGAAAAATTTAAAATTTTTAAAAAATTAAAATTTTGGGGGGTTCCCCCCCCCCCAAAAATTTTTTTTTAAAAGGGGAAATTTAATTTTTTTAAAAAAAAATAGGGGGGGCCCCCCCCCCCCCCCCCTTTTTTTTTTTTGTTTTTTTGGGGGGAAAAAAATTTTAAAATTCCCCCCAATATTTTTTTTAAAAAAAAAGGGGGGAATGGGGAAAAAAAACCCCCGTAAAAATTTTAAACCCCCTTTTTTTTTTTAAAAAAATTTTTTTGGTTTTTTAAAAAAAAATGGGGGAAAAAACCCTTTTTTTTTAAAAAATTAATTTTTTTAAAAAAATTTAAAAAGGGCCGCCCCCCAAAGAAAAAAAAAGGGGGGGGGGAGAAAAATTTAAAATTTTGGGGGAAAAAAAATTTAAATTTTTTAAAAAAAAAGGGGGGGGGGAGAAAATTTAAAATTTTAAAAAAACCCCCCCCCCCCCCCAAAAAAAATTTTGGGGAAAATTTAAAAAAAAAGGGGGGAAAAAAAAAAAACCCCCCCCCCTTTTTTTTTTTTTTTTAAAATGTTTTTGGGGAAAAATGTAAAAAAGGGCCCCCCCATTTTTTATGTTTTAAAAAAAATTTTTAATTTTGGGGAAAAAAAAAAGGGGGGGGCCCCCCCCCTTTTTTTAAAAAAGGGGTTTCATTTTAAAAAATTAAAAAAAATTGGGGCCCCCCCCCCCCCCTTTTTTTAAAAAAGGGGTTTCATCCTTTTTTTCAAAAAAAAGGGAAAAAAACCCCCCCAAAAAAAAAGGGGGGGGGGTAGAAAAAAAGGGGGGGGAAAAAAAAAAATTTCCCCCAATTTTTTTGGGAAAAAAGGGGAAAAAATGGGAAAAAAAAAAAAAATTTTCCCCCCCAAAAAAAAGGGGGGAATGGGGAAAAAAAAACCCCCGGGAAAAATTAAAAAAAAAATTTTTTTTTTTAAAAAAAAAAAAAAGGGGGGAAAGGGAAAAAAACCCCCAAAAAATTTTCCCCCCAAAATTTTTTTGGGGGGTTTTTAAACCCCTAGAAAAAAAGGGGGGGGAAAAAAAAAATTTTTACCCCCCCAAAAAAAAAGGGGGGGGAAAAAAAAAAAAAGGGGGGCCCCCCCTTTTTTCCCCCTTTTTTTAAAAATTTTTTTTTAAAAAAAAAAAAAAGGGGGGGGCCCCCAAAAAAAATTAATTTTTTTAAAAAAATTTAAAAAGGGCCCCCAAAATTTAATTTTGGGAAAAAAATTTTTTTTTGAAAAATTAAAAAGGGGGGCCCCCCAAAATTTTTTTTAAAAAAAATTTTTTTTGGGGGGGCAAGGGGGGGGCCCCCAAAATTTAAAAAAAATTTAATTTTTTTGAAAAACTAAAAAGGGGGGAAAAACCCAAAATTTAATTTTGTTTTAAAATTTTTAATTTTTTGGGAAAAAAAAATTTGGGTTTTAAAAAAATTTTAAAAAAATTTTTGGGGGGTTTTAAAAAAATTTAAAACCCCAAAAAAAAAATTGGGTTTTAAAAAACCCCCCAAAAAAAAATTTTTGGGGGGTTTTTTTTTTTGTAAAAACTGTAAAATTAAGGGTTCCCCCCCTTTTTAAAAAACCAATTTTTCCCCCCAAAAAAATTTTTTTGGGGAAAAAAAATTTTGGGTTTTAAACCCCCCAAAAAAAAATTTTTGGGAAAAAAATTTTTTTTTGAAAAAAATTTAAAACCCGGAAAAAAAAGGCGAAAAAACCCCCCCCCCCCCTTTTTTTTTTTTTAAAGGGTTTTTTAAAAGGGGGGAAAATTTAAAAAAAAAAAACCCCCCCCCCCCCCCGGGGGGGTTTCCGGGAAAAAACCCGTAAAACCAAAAATTTTGGGGGCCCCCCCCCCCCTTTTTTTTTTTAAAAAAAAAATTTTTTTAAAAAAAAAAAAAAAAAAGGGGGCCCCCCCCCCCCCCCCCCTTTTTTGTTTTAAGGAAAAAAGGTTTAAAATTTAAAAAAAAAAAACCCCCCCCCCTTTTTTTTTTTGTTTTTGAAAAAAAACCCCCCGGGAAAAAAAAAAGGGGGGGGGGGCCCCCCCACCCATATTACATCTATGTTTGATGTGAATGAGCAGTAGAGTTTACACTACCTGTAGAAAAACTGTAAAACTATGAGAGGTATGCGCCACCCCCCCCTTTTTTTTTTTAAAAAAATTTTTTCCCCAAAAATTAAAATTTTGGGGGGTTCCCCCCCCCCTTTTTTTTTTTAAAAAAAATTTTTTTCCCCAAAAAAAAAAAGGGGGGGCCCCCCCCCTTTTTTCCTTTTTTTTTAAAAGAGGGCCCCGGAAAACCAAAAAAGGGGGGCCCCCCCCCCCCCAAAAAAATTTTTTTTTAAAAGGGGAAATTTTTCCCCAAAAAAAAAAAGGGGGGGGGGCCCCCCCCCCCCCTTTTTTTTTTTAAAGGAAAAAAGGGGAAAAAAAAAAAGGGGGGGAGGGGGCCCCCCCCCCTTTTTTCCTTTTTTTTTAAAAGAGGGCCCCCGGAAAACCAAAAAAAGGGGTGGCCCCCCCCCCCAAAATTTTTTTTTTTAAAGGAAAGGTTTTTCCTTTTAAAAAAAAAAAAAGGGAGGGGCCCCCCCCCCCTTTTTTTTTTTTTTTTGAAAATTTTAAAAAAAAAAAAAAGGGGGGGGCCCCCCCCCCCCCGGGGGGGTTTCCGGGGAAAAAAAAAAAAGGGAAACCCCAAAATTTAAAAATTTTTTTTTTAAAGGGTTTTTTAAAAAAAAATTTTTTTTAAAAAACCCCCCTTTTTTCCCCCCCAAAATTTTTTTGGGGGGTTTTTAAACCCCTAGAAAAAAAGGGGGGGGAAAAAAAAAAAACCCCCCCCCCAAAAATTTTTTTGGGGGGTTTTTTTTCCCCCAAAAAAATTTTTAAAATTTCCCCCCTTTTTTCCCCCCCAAAATTTTTTTGGGGGGTTTTTAAACCCCTAGAAAAAAAGGGGGGGGGGGTTTTTTTTTTTAAAAAAAATTTTTTTAAAAAAATTTAAAAAGGGTTTTAAAAAAAAGAAATTTTAATTTTAAAAAAATTTAAAAAACCCCAAAAAAAAAGGGTTTTTTTTTTTAATTTTGTAAAAACGTAAAATTTAAGGGGGCCCCCCAAATTTTTTTTTTTTAATTTTTTGGGAAAAGGGAAAAAATTTTTTTTAAAAAAAAAAAATTTTTTTTTAAAAAAAAAAAAGGGGGGGCAAGGGGAAAAAAAGGGGAAAATTTTTTTAAAAAAATTTTTTTTTGAAAAATTAAAAAGGGGGGGCCCCCCAAAAAAAAATTTTTGGGGGCCCCCCCCCTTTTTTGGGAAAAGGAAAAGGGGTTTTTAAAAAAAAAAAAATTTTTTTTAAAAATTTCAATTTTTTTTTTAAAAAAAAAAAAACCCCCCAAAAAAAAAAATTTTGGGGGGGGCCCCCCTTTTTCCCCCTTTTTAAAAAAAAAAAGGGGGGTTTTTCCCCCCCCCCCCCCCCAAAAAGGCAGAAAAAAAAAATTTTTTTTTAAAAAAAAAAACCCCCCCCCAAAAAATTTGGGGAAAGGGGCCCCCCCCCCCTTTTCCCCCAAAAAAAAAAGTTTTAACCCCCCCAAAAATTTTTTTTTGAAGGGGTGGGGAAAAAAACCTTAAAATTTTTTAAAAGGGAAAAATTCCCCCCCCCAAAAAATTAAATTTTTTTGGGGGAAAAAAGGGGAAAAAAACGTAAATTTTTCCGCCCCAAAAATTAAAATTTTTTTGGGGGTAAAAAATTTAATTTTTAAAAAAAATTAAAAAAAACCCCCCCCCCAAATTTTTTATGTTTTAAAAAAAATTTTTAATTTTTTAAAAAAAAAAAAGGGGGGGGCCCCCCCCCTTTTTGGAGCAGTAGAGTTTACACTGCCTGTAGAACAACTGTAAAACTGTGAGAGGTATGCACCACCCCCCACCCATATTACATCTATGTTTGATGTGAATGAGCAGTGGAGTTTACACTGCCTGTCGAACAGCTGTAAAACTGTGAGAGGTATGCGCCCCCCCACCCATATTACATCTATGTTTGATGTGAATGAGCAGTAGAGTTTACACTGCCTGTGGAACAACTGTAAAACTGTGAGAGGTATGCGCCGCCTCCCCACACATTTTACATCTATGTTTGATGTGAATGAGAAGTAGAGATTACACTGCCTATAGAACAACTGTAAAACTGTGAGAGGTATGCACCACCCCCCTACCCATATTACATCTATGTTTGATGTGAATGAGCAGTGGAGTTTACACTGCCTGTCGAACAGCTGTAAAACTGTGAGAGGTATGCACCACCCCACCCATATTACATCTATGTTTGATGTGAATGAGCAGTAGAGTTTACACTGCCTGTAGAACAACTGTAAAACTGTGAGAGGTATGCGCCGCCTCCCCACCCATATTACATCTATGTTTGATGTGAATGAGAAGTAGAGATTACACTGCCTGTAGAACAACTGTAAAACTGTGAGAGGTATGTGCCACCCCCACCCATATTACATCTATGTTTGATGTGAATGAGCAGTAGAGATTACACTACCTGTAGAACAATTGTAAAACTGTGAGAGGTATGCGCCCACCCATATTACATCTATGTTTGATGTGAATAAGCAGTAGAGTTTACACTGCCTGTAGAACAACTGTAAAACTGTGAGAGGTATGCGCCACCCCCACCCATATTACATCTATGTTTGATGTGAATGAGCAGTAGAGTTTACACTGCCTGTAGAACAACTGTAAAACTGTGAGAGGTATGCGCCTCCCCACCCATATTACATCTATGTTTGATGTGAATGAGCAGTAGAGTTTACACTGCCTGTTGAACAACTGTAAAATGGTGAGAGGTATGTGCCGTCACCCACCCATATTACATCTATGTTTGATGTGAATGAGCAGTAGAGATTACACTACCTGTAGAACATTTGCAAAACTGTGAGAGGTATGCGCCGCCCCCCCACCCATATTACATCTATGTTTGATGTGAATGAGCAGTAGAGTTTACACTGCCTGTAGAACAACTGTAAAACTGTGAGAGGTATGCACCCCCCACCCATATTACAGTGTAGAACAACTGTAAAACTGTGAGAGGTATGCGCCGCCCCCACCCATATTACATCTATGTTTGATGTGAATGAGAAGTAGAGATTACACTGCCTGTAGAACAACTGTAAAACTGTGAGAGGTATGCGCCGCCCCCCACCCATATTACATCTATGTTTGATGTGAATGAGCAGTAGAGATTACACTACCTGTAGAACAATTGCAAAACTGTGAGAGGTATGCGCCGCCCCCCACCCATATTACATCTATGTTTGATGTGAATGAGCAGTAGAGTTTACACTGCCTGTAGAACAACTGTAAAACTGTGAGAGGTATGCGCCACCCCCCCACCCATATTACATCTATGTTTGATGTGAATGAGCAGTAGAGTTTACACTGCCTGTAGAACAATTGTAAAACTGTGAGAGGTATGCGCTGCCCTCCACCCATATTACATCTATGTTTGATGTGAATGAGCAGTAGAGTTTACACTGCCTGTAGAACAACTGTAAAACTGTGAGAGGTATGTGCCGTCCCCCCACCCATATTACATCTATGTTTCATGTGAATGAGCAGTAGAGTTTACACTGCCTGTAGAACAACTGTAAAACTGTGAGAGGTATACGCCATCCCCCGACCCATATTACATCTATGTTTGATGTGAATGAGCAGTAGAGTTTACACTGCCTGTAGAACAACTGTAAAACTGTGAGAGGTATGCGCCACCCCCCCCCCACCCATATTACATCTATGTTTGATGTGAATGAGCAGTAGAGTTTACACTGCCTGTAGAACAACTGTAAAACTGCAGGATAGCATACGTGTTTTAATCTGGAGAAGAGTAAGTGATGATTTACTTCACGGAAAGTCTTGATAAAGTCCAAGAAAATGACTACAAAAAATAAGACCTTTATGTCTGAGGATAACATTTTGATCTACCAGCTTGAGTCAGGCAGCTTCAGTACTGTGGCTTGGATAAAATCCACGTAGAACAAAGTAATTAACTTGTCACTTGTCTACATTTGGATAATTTGTAACCCGTGTGTGTGTGTGTGTGTGTGTGTGTGTGTGTGTGTGTGTGTGTGTGTGTGTGTGTACAACATAATAGAGTATTTTAGACGGAGAACTAAGTATTGTTACATGCAATATTTAAGCAATAACCCATACGTGGGTGTGGGCAATGCTGGATTTACCCACAGTTGGTGAGGTTTGGTCATGAGGGTGAAGCACGAGTGGCCAAACAAAGACAACCATGGGTAAATCCAGCATTACCCACACCCAGCTGTGGGTTATTGCTATTATACAATGACATTATTTAAGAAAAAAAATACCTAATTTTCTTAAATAATGGAATTGTATAATGCTTTCGTGCTGCCCTTCCGCAGCTGTCCGGTATCCTGGAGCCGTTTTGATGTACTGCGCATGCGTATGCTACTCAGTACCTCAGAGCTGTGTGTAGAGGAAACAAAGGAGAAAGGAAGATCTCCGTTGCTTTCTTAAAGTTGTCTCGCTATGATAAACAAGTTTAACATAGTGAGACAGCTTTATAAAAAGGAACGGAGAAAGGAAGATCTCCGTTGTTTTTTTTTAAGATACCTCGCTATGTTAAACTTGTTTAACATAGCAAGATTACAGCAATGGAGCTCTTCCGTTCTCTGTTGCTGCCTAACACAAAAAAAATTAAAGACTTATACTAATGGAAAAAGTCCGGGCGACTGGGCCTTTTTCAATTAGTATAAGTCAGATTTACAACGGGCACACTGACCAATCAGCATGCATGTTTTGGAATATTAATTGAGGGTCATTGTATAAATTGCAGTACTGTACTGTTCCATGTACTGTATATTCCATGGAACAGTAAGGTTTAAACAAGGACATATTGAAGAGTCAGGCCTGAGAATTGGAAGACTACAACAGTCTGTTTGAACAAAATAACCTACAACAAATATTCACCTCCCCTTCATCCTGGGATTTTTTAGGTCTAAGCATGCAGTTTGCCAGCTGTTTTTTACTTGAGTTATATAGTTAATAAAGGTATTTAGGAAACATTTTGATAGTGTTGAATAACATCAGAGACTGATGGGATTTACTGTACATACTCTGCATACCATGTGACCCAAAAATTTTTTTTTGATCTGACCTGCCCTGCCCTTCTCTCGTGAAATACATGTCATTTGTACTACGTCACTTTGTAACATAATAGTACAGGCAAGTATAACTAGCTCTTTTGCTTTCTCAAGTTCCAGAATGCATTCTGTCATTTGCTAGTTTGAATTAGAACATATAATTAAGGATGATTTAGCTACTATTCATTTGTAACACTATGTTCTAGTGCCGGGATAGCACTTTTCAACTTGGCAGGGGATATGCTGTAAGTGTCTTTTCTTTCTCAATTGCTCAGTGTATTGGATGACTCTTCAAAGCTATCTAAAAACAATAATGCGAAATTTGATTCAGTTCTAGTGGACAAAGAATAGAACAGCACAGTGGATAATTATGCTTTATGAAAAAGCACTAAATATCTCTTACTGTTTATTAATTTGAATCATGTTATGGAAATACACTCCGGTGTATTTTAGTAGACTCTCTATTGTCCAATTAAAAAATAAATAAATAGTGCTAGTGTAGCATGTCATGATTTTTGCTATATGGATAGCTTGTATTTAAAATGCAGATATCCCTTATATCTCAGACCCTTTATAATGCATACATAGTACTTTTTAGTCATCATCTTTCTACTAATGTTTTTTGAAATTTCTTAATATTTTGCGTCTGAATAATTTTTGTGTGATTATCAGATAAGGAAAATGTTTTTAAATAATATAGACCATCAGCTGCACAAGCTGTCACTGTTAAACTAAAATGTGTTTGTCTCTTCAAGGTGCACATGTGTGATTCTCCCAAGCCATCAATGGCACAATGGATAGCACTCTTGCCTTTAATGCAGAAGGCTGTGAGTTCTATTCTTACATCTGGTAGACCAATTACTGACACTGCAGTCCAATATAAGGCAGGTGCTGCACTCCTGAGTTTGCCAATCTAAAAGATGAAACATTTAACCAAGGCCCCATCCGCCTGAGTTGCTGGTAGCTTAGGTGGATGTAAAAGATTCCATGGCACCTAATAAAAAAAGAGTAGTAGAAGTTCCCCGATGCCTTGGCCAAATTTCCCCTAGTAATCTAAATATCACCTCAGGTCTCCCCTGGAAAGAGACTTCTAGCCTAGTTGGACTAATATGCTCAACAAAGGATACATAGATTTAGAACTGCACCATATCTGCTGAAGGCAGGGCTCAGAATGATAGCTAGATGTCCCCTACTTTTGTTGAATTTAGACCCAAACTGGTGAAAGGCTGTTTAACACAACTAGTGTCACTGGACAAACTAGGTTTTCATGGTATCTTGAAGTCATTCCCATTCACTTTTTTCAATTGGCAGCCACTCTTTCTTTAGAAATTGCCTTTTCTAAAAGACGGTCCCTTGTGGCTCTTGTTTCATTTAGAAAATCCCACCATATCCTATTTCCAGTGTGAGCCACAGTGTATGATTGAATACAAACATCCATCCAAGTACAGCCAAGTGCAAAGGCAGAATGATGAATC
Organism: Protopterus annectens; assembly: GCF_019279795.1. NCBI lineage: Eukaryota > Metazoa > Chordata > Ceratodontiformes > Protopteridae > Protopterus > Protopterus annectens. The sequence goes on from NC_056734.1 coordinate 471,407,081, forward strand.
CAAACAAGAGCAACCAGCACTTCAAACCATCAAATCCATTTATTTAATATTATTTCACTAAGGAACAGACCGGTTTCAGCAGCTTCATGCCTTCATCGGTATTAAAGTTCCAAACAACAATGCCACATTTAAATATACAAGTGATAGAAAACCATTAGAAAATCACCACCCATTTAAAGAGACAGCATCACTTCATTAAGCCTTGGTGAAAATAAAGCCCCCAGTCTCACTATCCAGGAATATTCCTTATTATTCAGGATGCCATGCCAACCTAACTTATTACATGAAGCCAGATTAATCCTGTCCATAATAGTAAAACTGAATACAGCAGAAGGATGTTTCTGGACATGCTTATATAATGCATTTGGCAGGTGTCCATTTCTGATATCAGTCATATGTTCAAAAACTCAAGTTTTAAATTGTCTGGAGGTCTGTCCTACATAAAAAGCTGAACATGTACAAGTAGCTAAATAAACTACCCAATCAGAACAGCAAGTACCAAAACAAAGGATATAAAAAACCTTGGGGGTATTCCTAGATATAAATTGTTTTGTTTTTAAAACATACTTACATGCAGAACAATGTCCACATGGTTGGCAACCCACGACGGGGATGCAATCAATTGTTATCTCTGTATCCATTTTATGTCTAACAATTTTCTTATAATGATTAAAATAATTACCAAAAGTTCTTCCTCTTCTGTAAGAAAATGAATAACGTTAAGGAACTAACTCAGATATTTTGTTAGCTGCCATAAGGATGTCCCAGTGTTTGTGGATAAGACACTTGAGAAACCCTATATTACTACCATAATTAGTCACTAGCCTGAAAGCATCATCACTAAATTTATGTTATTTGTACTGCAACAACTCTGTTCTATCAACTTCTTGGAGACAGTCTTGGGTGGTCATAACTTCCTTATAATTATAGCCTCTGTCACAAAATCTAATCAAATCAAGTTCCCATGTCTTATATCCAACATCTAAGGAACATATTCTATGAACTCCTAAAAACTATGATTTGGGGATATTGCAGGCAATGTGGGGGGATGACAGATAGTGGCATGTAAAAATGTGTTAAACTCAGGGTTTTTCCTATGTACAGTAGCGTTTAAAGTGCCATCATTGTTTTTGAGATGGCAACATCCAGAAAAGTGATGCGTGAGGTCATATTGAACACTAAATTGTATACCCCGTTTATTTTCATTAAAATATTCTATGAACTTATCCAAGTAAGTTAAATCAGACTTTCAAACAAGCCAGCAATCATCTCGGTATCTATGCCATATATCTATGGACTCCAAAAATATTATGAGTAGCATCATAAATAATCTGCTCCACAGGAAAACCCATAAATAGATCAACATAAATAGGAGCAAAAAAAAACCATGGCAGTATCCTTGAGCTGTAAAAAAACATTCTCCATTAAAATAAACTATCCAAATCAAAGACCCACTAAAAGCCACCAAAGTCCTGCACTGTATAAACTGTATAACCGGTACCAGAATAAAAACATACAATGCACTCACCACATGAAGGAGCATACACAGACTTTAATAAAAAAACAAATAAATTGCAGAGAGAAGCACTTTCAGTAACAACCCTCTCCAGATCTAATCAAGTAAAACAAATTCACAATTTAAATACACATAAACCAATCAAAATCTACCTTTCAAATGATGCCCCTTTGGAATAGGCTTCAGGGGGACATACCCATTAAGGCTAGGTGGCGTATCCGCTTGGCGATCGAAGAACCAAAGTGTTTCTGCAATTTCAATTTGATTAACAACATCACCACCTCTTAAATTAAAAACAACATTTTGCAAAACCATAAATGTGAAGGTATGAGATGAAAACTCATTAACATGCTTTGCCAAAGCATTATTAGAATCTTTACAGAGTATATCCCTAACATGCTGAAGTATCCTTTCCTTGAACTGTCTGTTGGTTTAACCAACATAAAAACATGTACATTGATTACAAGTGGCAATATAAACCAAGTTCTTAGTAGTACAATCTGCATATACACGGGGAATATGCTTAGTATGAAAAATGATATGGGAGCCCACTGAACACTGAATGCGTTATAAGAGATCTGGGGATGTAGGTTGACAGCAACCTCTCCTTCGGCCACCACATTGCCACTGTGGTCAGAAAGTCCTTCTATGTGGCACATCTCATTACCAAGGGTTTTGCTTCCAGGAAGAAAGAGGTCATCGTCTCTCTCTACACTTCCCTCATTAGACCAGTCATCGAGTATAATGCTTCATTTGGCATGTACCTCACTAGACACCTGCAACAACTGGAGAGGCCACAGAAGTACCTCATGAAGAGGATCCTAGGTATTAAATACATGTCCTACATGGACAGACTCAGAAGACTCCAGCTATTCTCTGTCTCATATCATCTACTTAGAGGCGATCTCTGCTTGACTTACAAAGCCATGTCTGACCCAGCTTTGTTAGAAATACTACATCTAAAGAAATCCAAATCCCTCTGCACCACATGCTCCAGAGACCTCAACCTCATTACCACAATTAACAGAACATGCCGGAGGGACAGATTCCTCACAAAGAGACTGCCCAAGCTCTGGAATAGACTTCCCATACATGTCAAGCAGGGCACCTTGCTGTCCCTCTTCAGGAGATATCTTGATGAGTGGATGGGAAATAGAAAGTTCACCCCGAAGATCACTCCAGTGGCTCTACTTGATAGTAGCACTGGGAACTAACGTTGGGTGGCACGATGCCAGGGCACTTCTATGGGCTAGGCTTGCAAAGGCTCCAGGGCCATTAGCCTAGTGCACACCTATGAACCTATGAGGGGTATTCCTACATTCTAATAAAAAAAACATGTTATTGTAAAAAAATGCAGGCCTGAAAACAAGAGAAGATGTATCAGCATACGTCTCTCCGTCTGCTAATCCTCAAGCCTGTGAATCCACTAAATGCACATGGCTCTGTTCTGACTAAACTCCTCGTTCCTTGAAACAAAAAATAGAATGTATGAAAAATGTATTCTTCAAATAACAATGATATACATTTCTCAACACAGTTTGTAAACACCTCCTTTTGAAGAACATTAGATAAGTACAATAAACAGTTGTTCTGCAGACAGTGAGAAGATTTTAAGTGATGACATCATCTTCATGGGAGATGGTCTACTAATAATGCTCTTAGCTTAGGATTGCAAAGTATGAACATGTGCTGCTCATGTAGTTAAACAGTTGGAAAGATACATTCCGGTTATCACGGTGTTCAGATACATTAACGGTAATGCAGGGCATACATTCCTCAGGCAGTGTGAAAGTGTCATGTAGCGTATAGCTTCTGTAAACAGAACCATACATGTCGCTGTACATTAAGGATACAGAAAGGTATGTGTGAGAACCATAATTCCCTGTTATATTGCACATTAGTAGGAAAATACATGCATATTCCCTGTTCTTTATTTCAGCTGTTAGTTTGCCCATCCCAGTCCCTCAAAATCTTTGGATGATGTTTTACTATTTACTTCAATATTTCATGAGAAAACAGACCTTCATGCCATTTTTACAAAGTATACAATATTAAACAAAAAAACTGTTCAGACGTATAACAAGATTTAGCAAGATGTACTTCCCCGCAGTTAAATAGCTGATGTTAACAAAGTGTTACAGATTATAAATATATTAGTTGGAATTCGACAAATAAATGAGTTATTCACAACCACGCTCAAACATATGTTAATATCAATAAGTGTAATATGCTTTTATAAATAAATGCTATGGGCATATTAAAGCAAGAGATCAGTTTCAGATACATCTGCCCCTTTCCAGATTTGAACACACAGCACACTAAAATGTAGACATGCTAGCCTGTCTCCTTATAGGCTGAGTTGACAGTCAGCTCATGCTCCTCTTAAACAGGTACTGCTCTCCAAACACTGTTGTTCAACAGCTGATGTTATTAGAGCATTACAGATTACGGCCATATTCATAGAAATTCAAAGACCATATCAGTGAGTCATCACTGCACAACGTAAACCTTAACATAAAGTATTGCAATATGGGTCTACTAAAAACTGCTATGGGTGAAGTTAACCAAGGTAGCAGGTACAGATATAGGTTTCCCCAAAGTGATTTGGAGCCACAACATACCAAAAGTTAGACATGATAGCCAGTTGCTTTACAGGCTGAGCTAACATTCATGAAAGGTTTTCATTGTAGAAAACAGGTACTGCAGGTTGTTGTTGTCTTTCAGCTTTTTCCCAGTTAGGGGTCACCACAGCGGAACTCCGGTCCGCTAATGATTGGCAGTAGATTTTCACAGTGCCGAGTTGCCAGCTCGATGCCCAACCTTCAACGAAGGCACGCCCATTCACGCATGTCTTTCGGAATGCCACTCGACCCGCGGGGAGGGCATGCAGACTCCACACAGAAGGTACTCCCCGCACACTAGCTGAGAATCAAACGGGAGAACCTCTTGCTGTAAGGCAACAATGCTACCGCTGCACCACTGCGGAATTACAGGTACTGCAAGTATTTCTTAGAAATCCTGCAGTAAATAGATGAATATGGAAAATGCATACAATTTTTGGACCTTTCATAGTAAAGAAATAAAAGCTATCAACACATAACTAAAAACGGGTTCACTACATAATCTCAAAAGTTTGAAATATCGAACTTCAAAATCTCGAGACTATGTAGCCGAAACCCCTAAGTACCGAAAGACCAGAAGCACGAAATTCAAAATACCGAATGTACAACGCACATACAGCACACACATATACATATACACAACTTCTCCCCAAAATCAAACATATCATCCTACACTACAGATAAGTAGGGGGGCTGCGCCCCCTCCACATCCCCCCTACTTAAATGTACTAACTCAGAGATCGCACAAACAGACACAGAAGGGAAACTCACACCCACACATTTTACAGTCCCTCACACACACACATCACAGTCACAACACACATTGACACACACTAAAGCCCCTAACCAACACACTTACCCATAGATACTTACCTGAACTTCCACCTATCCATCAACAAACCGCAACACCAGAAGCGCTACTTCAATATCTCAGAACATCAGGATTTTGAATTTCACGCTTCTGGACTTTCGGTATTTAGGGGTTTCGGCTACATAGTGTCGAGATTTTGAAATTCGATATTTCAAACTTTCAAGATTATGTAGTAAACCCCTAAAAACACGTGTAAGCAATGAGACAGGTTTCACTTTTTAAATTAAATAAATGTGTCTGTGTAACTGTTTAGGAGGAATGATGTAAGGAAGTTATATATGTGTTTGTATTCCATAGGTGCTACAGTGGGACTATAACGGAAAACTATGAAATGCGCAGTCATCCTAAGACTAGGCACTATAGGCGTACGTGATGCATGAGTAGAGAGGCTATGTGAAATTATGCACTCAGATGTTGTAAAACATATGTACATCTACAAAGGATATACTTACGGATATTATACACATTATTAAATAAATTAACAACATGGGGAATTGAACCCATAGTAAAGAGGACAGTATTTACCAAGTTCACTTAATTATCCCCATGAGCTAATTATCACAGTAGCTAATGCACAGTTATAAAAACATCTAAATGGTATATATGGTACAGAGATATATCTTTAAAATCAGTTGCGATGTTCAGGTATATATACAATATTGGTACTTACTGTAGGTATTAGTAGTCCAAAAGTTAAGAGTGCACCAGGCTGTAAATAAATCTCACGAAATATTCCACAAATTGTCCTTTATTAAAAACGAATGTGCAGGAAAAATAGACAGGTAAGCGCTTTCACGTTGATATAACGCTTCATCAGACCTTAAAAAACATAAATCATGCATTTCTTTTTATACCATAGTGCATTGCACCTTAATTGAGAGTAACTGCACTCTTAACTTTTGGACTACTCTCTACTTCTTGGTTTTGAGGGTGCTTTACTCGTCAGGTAACATTGCCATTACTTACTGTAGGTATCTAAAAGCTGCTTCAACACCTCAGCAATTCTCCTTTGAGTGATGAACCTGCACTCCAGTGGGCGCATGGACACATCTCAGCCTCCTCGAAGTACCCATTCTGATCCGCAAGTAGAAGAAATCTGAAAAATACAAAAACATTGACATGCTCACTGAAGAACTACTCAGTTAACAGTTAGCAATGGTCTGATCAGTAAATGTATCAAAATCAATATTTGAAAGTGGCAATGATGTCATGTTACAAGATCATAATGGGCAAGTGTCACACATGGTTCTGTTTATCGATACCTATTGGGTGTTTACATGATACACCTAAGTATTGGATTTCAAAAATTTGAATTTTAATTAACCTCATTAAATATGTATAGTGCAAATGGTACTTAAGTTGTGTGCTCACAAGGTTCACCTTGATTCTGTGATTTGGAGTGAGAGGTGTGGCACCCCAACACTGACACAGTAATCAAGGAGCTTCAGTCCTTATCACTGGCAACAGTGGGGGACATACACACTGGGAGGATGAGGAGTGCACACACAGTAAAGTACAATTTCCCTTAAGAGCACACAGAGATAACAGTCAGTCTGGGGCTGGTTTCTCTTTCTTTCTCCAGATCCCCAATAAGACTTCCCACTGGCACAGCTATAGAGTGGCCATGCTAAAACTTCCAGCACCTTCTCTGTTCAACCAGTGCTTCGTGTCCATGCCCACGTACCTAACACGCACACACTTTAAGATGTGATTTATACACAAACACACATGCTCACATGGGAAAGGCTGGCACAGGATTATTAGCTATGCCCCCTTTTGCCCAGATTATAAGGTAGTTATCACTGCCACCAGCGAACTCCTTGTCAGCTACTTTAAGGTCCTTAGCAAAGGGTGTCCAATCTTACTGTGTAATGTCACTATTAATCCAAATGGTAGTTTTGACCAAGCACCAGGCTATTAGGAGTGGCCTGTACAGTGTCACCAAATAGATATGCAAGTACTCTAAGAGCTTAAATATTTCTAACATACCAGCCACAATTGAAAGGTTTAAGTATATTTAATAATATATAATAAAAGAACAAAAAAAATCAATAAATCATCACAGTAACTTCAATGTTCAAAATCATGGAAATATTTAAAACAACATTGTAGGACAGTCTCAAATAAATAAAGAAAACATCTAAGCTATACTTCACTATATTCCTATTTGAATCTAAAAGAGTTACTATGCCCTAGAAACTTACTTACAGAACAACATGCAGGCAGAAGTGATGAGTGGATGTTTCTAGGTCCAAGACAAGGTAATAAATGCCCAGACTCTCTCTGAGAGAGTTCTTAAATTAATATCAAATATTACTGCTGGGTTAGCTTGGATGACATCATTTTTTGTCACATGACTTTAGTTCCCAAGCTAAACCCCCCTTATCAGAAACTACCAGGATTTTAGCATCTCCCTGTGAAAAATATGTATCTCTCAGATGTTTGTAGATCCTGGAAGTCATAAAACAATAAAACATTTCTACATCTCAAATGTAGTAATTACTTCTCTTTCAAGACAATACAAAAACGTCTAGCTCTAGACACTGTGTCTGCTACTGCACTGAAACTGAGAAATAACATCTTTTGTTTATGGCCCAGCAATTATAAAAAATGTTGCAGATTTTTTTCAAGTTAACTTCCTATGTCTCAGTTTCCATATATGAAGACATTGTTACTACTTGTAATAAGTCAGTTTACTATCAAATTTTTGAATCTAACTCCGTCGACTGCACTTTGTTTGAACACGGAAAGTCGAACACGGTAATGAGGAACTCCAAAAGCCAACCTATGAATGGGTTTTAACATGGGTCGAGATAGGTGTTCACTGCTATTGCCAAACTACAAACCTCACCCCCTATCTCGACCCATGTTAAAACCCGTTCCTAGGTTGGCTTTTGGAGTTTGACATTGCCGTGTTCAACTTTCTGTGTTTTCCGTGTTTGAACAAAGTGCAGTCTACGGAGTTGGATTCGAAAATTTGATAGTAAACCTAATAAGTCACATTAGTATTCATCACACACAGCTAGACAGTCACAATAGTGCAGGTATGTTCTTGTTCTATTCCAACAGGGCATGCTGTGGTTACATTCTAGCTCAGTACTTTTCACACTCCTGTATAAATCATATCAGTATTCACAAATGACATACAATTATTTACAAAATTCCTGATATCTGAGTTGGCAGTGTGGCAAGAGGTACTTTGGCAATTGGTAGAATTTCTGTTGTAGTGATCAGTACATCTGTTAAAGTTACTCATTTCAAAAGGTACATGTTTATTTTCACACTTTCTCAGAATTGTAATTTTAACAGAGGTTGTCATAAGTTACTAGAGTGATGTTGCCTTGAACTTTATGCATACAGGTGTTGTCCTTGTAAATAGTTTATTTCAGTCCCATATGCAGTTGTACAGGCAGACTTCCATTGCAAATGTTAACAGTATATGATAGCTGATTTATGGATCATCTGCAATTCCTACTGGTAATATCTTGCACTCTCTGGTATAACTACAGAAAGCGACAATTCCTGCACTATCCATACTTAGTATGTGATGTTGATATTATGGAGAGTTCTTATTTCATGTTTCCTAACAAAACTGCTATAAACATGTGCTCTTGCTGTTACAGATGTGTCTTTAATAATGATTCTTTACAAAGGTATTAACAGTACTGTCTCAATATACTATATATCCATATTGTCTGTGGCCTGGCTATGGATCCTAAGGTTTACCCACACATTCAGTACATACTTCAGATTATTTGTTGTAGTATTTGAAAGTGACATGCAAGCAGACTCGTGGCATAACGCTGATGGCTTTGGACCACCATGAAATATATTTGTATTGGCAAGAGCGCTAATCCCACCCACAAACAGTAAGCATATCGCATGTTATGTTGATTTTACCAGTGTTTAATATATGAAGACATTGCTACTACTTGTAATAAGTCACATTAGTATTCATCACACACAATGTTATACAGACATTTTCAATGCACTGGAATACATAATGTTTATTTTGACATATACTACTCTCAGAATGAAATGCACAAACGGGTGCAAAAGAAAATATTATCATGTGTGTATCACTGTCATTCAGATGGCCAACCATCCTAGGAGGTGACAACTTCTCTCCCTAGGAAAATGACATCATAATTGATGCTCTCTGCCAACATGAAAGGAGGCTCCTAGGCTGTTCAGGTGATACTATTTGGAGAAATGAAATCTGGACAGACCTCACCAAAATGATCAATTCAGTTAGAGGACAAACATAACAAAATAAGGATTATGCTGATAAACGCTAGGAACTTAAACCAAAAACCGCACAACCTGGAAACATTTCTATCACTGGAGGATGTATATGTCTGTGCATCCACAGAAACCTGGTTCAAAGTCTCAGATTGTACCCCAGCCTTGCATGGCTACAATGCCTTCCACACCTTCAGACTACAAAACAAATGTGTGAGAACCAAACGATGTGGTATTTTGATCTATATTAGAGATAAATTCACCTCCCAACTAGTTAGACTGGACAACTCCACTGAATTACTCCAAGTTCATATTACTGTACGTAAGACCCCCATTCAAGTCATAACTATTTATAGATCCCCTTCCATGGATCAAAATGTACAGAAGGCCTACTTGACCAAACTGGAGTCAATCCAAATATTGCCAAACACTCTGGTCATGGGATTTTAATTATCCCACCATCAACTGGGAAACCTACTCTAGCCCTAACTGACTAGCACAAAAGTTCCTTGACTTTGTTAACTCAAATGCCCTGGGACAAATTGTTCAAACCCCCAGCAAGAGGAACAAACATACTAGATCTGGCCCTCACTAACATGAGGAACAGATGCACCACCACAACTGTCAGACCCTCATTAGTTAAATCTGAGCACAAATCAATCACCTTCAAACTGGCACTAATACCAGAACTCACAAAGGATAAAGTCAAGACTAAAAACTTTACCAAAGCAAATTATCCCCTCCTAGGGGAAGGTATAAGTGCATTCCAAGCCCTACCCCCAGCTAGAAGTGGTAACTACACCAAAGCTTACATTAAAGCCCTGTACAATCACTTGTATAAGTGTATAGACTTGGCTGTTCCAGAGAGAATCAAAGCCAGAGCTCCAGGTAAAAAAAGTCACCCTGGTGGAAATCCAGCATCAACATGCTTTACAACAAACACAAAAAGTTGCTGTTTAAGAAAACTAAAGTGAAGCCTCAACAATGGAAAATCACCCTCCTCAGCATCAACTGGCAAATAAGACAACATGTCAGATCCTCTAAGGGTAACTTTGGGAAAGACTTAGCAAATATAGCCAGGGGTAATCATAAAGCCTTTTACAGCTACGTACATAGCCTAAAAGATAGGACCAAAGCATGTGCTGAGCTAGTAACTAATGGTATCACACACAGTGAGCCCGCAGAGATAGAAAACCTGCTAGCGGAATATTTGGTGAACATTTCACTCCCTTATCCCCTCCAGATTTATCACAAAACTTGACCCCAGCTTCCCCCACCCTACATATCCAAACAGTAGATCATTAAAACCTTGTCTAAAGCAAAAATACAGCCTCTATGGGACCATATGGCATCTCAAACTGTCTTCTAAACAAACTAAAACATCAACTAGCATCACCATTAATTACCCTATTCAATCACAGCCTAAGCACTGACTTTGTTCCTGTGGAATGGAGAAGAGCAACAGTTATTCCTCTCCACAAAGGTGGCTTAGCAACAGACCCAGGGAATTATCGACCCATTAGTCTGACCAGCCTCATCTGTAAAGCCATGGAATGTATCACATCATGGATCTAATAAATAAAGACATAGATGACCTCCAAACAAGGCTTCATCAAGGGCAGATTCTGCCTGTTAAACCTGGTGGATTTCTTCAAACATGTGACCAGAGCCATTGATACTGCAACTTTGTGCACATAGGATACCTCAGCTTGGCAAAGGCCTTTAACACAATCCCACACTCAGGCATTACCAATAAACTTAGCAAACTGAACGTAAACCCCTTTGTTGTAAGATGGATTGCTAACTTGCTCACAAACTGATCACACATGCTATCAAAGTGAGTGACTTCACATCAACCAGCAGACCTGTCAACAGGCAGGTGCCACAATGGTCAGCGCTAGGCCCCCTACTGTTTGGTATATACTTCTCAGAAGTTCAGGCCAAAACTAAGGGGCTGTGGCTGACCAAGTTTGTGGATGACTGCAAACTGGGTGCAATTATTGAATCCCCAAATTATGTCAGTATACTTCAGGAGGGTTTTACACAGACCAATGACTGACGTCTTAGTCACTGTTTCCAACTGAATGCAAAGAAATGCATCATCATTCACTTCAGTAAAAACAATGTCCTTTCACACCATCACATTAACAACAATACCCTATGTACCTACGAAGTAGTAAGAGATCTGGGATCACACATAGACTGCAACCTTAACTTTGACCACCATGTGTCTACTGTAGTAAGGAATGCTTTCTAAGTAGCACACTTGATTAGTAAAGGCATCACCTCAAGAGCAAAAGAGGTTTTAACCCCTCTAGACTCATCACTAATCAGGCCCATAATTGAGTATAATGCCCCTTTTGGCATGTACCATACAAAGCACTTGTAGCAGTTGGAGAGCACTCAGATGTTTCTAACTAAGAAGATCAAGGGACTCCAGCACATGCCTTACACAGACCGATTAAAGTCCCTGTCATTGTACTCAGTATTGTATAGACTTCTTAGGGAAGACTTATGCCTGACTTATAGAGCAATCTCTGACCCAAACCTAATGAATTTGCTGCATATCCATAAATCAAATGGGACTAGAGCTACCCATTCCAGGGACCTAAATATAGCCTGCACCTTGAATAGGACATGCTGGAGGGACAGATTTGTCTCTCAGGGACTGCCGCATCTTTGGAATAGGCTGCCAATTCATGTGAAGCAGAGCACCTCTATGATACTGTTCAAAAGAAACCTGAACGAGTGTATGGGGCACCATAAATTCTTACCAGGGATAATGCCCACACCCCTCCTGGACATGGGCAGTCATTACTAAATACAGTCCTGGATATTGACTAGAGTATCTATGGTATTACACTGAGATGAAATGGTTAGGCATGAAATGACCTCCGGGTCGATAGCCTAGTAACATCATATGATCTTATAATCCTATGATCCATGAGACCTGTAGATGATGCTGCTCGGACATGATTCTTCGTGCAGCCAACATAGTGACACTTTATAAGAGATTGAGGTATGCGACCAGTGGTGGACTACCACTGAACCTGATGACATCACAATATTTCTGTCCTCACTGCATACAGCAAGAGAGGAGCAATGCATCCCTGCTGGTGAGATTGAAGCTGAGGTTCCAGGATGGACATGCATGTATGTATTTATTTCCATTACATGGATGTGTATTGTGACAATCACTGCATATTGCTGTAGCATGCATATTCATCTATTGATGTTTTTGATTTACAGCAGCAGAGTTGATCCGTGAACACACTTCTACACAGGGTGAGGGTGATGAACATAAGTGTAATTACATGTATTGATACATCTGAGTTACAGACAGAGCAGTCCAAACAATATTTTTAATGCTATTTGCATTAATATTCACAGGTCCATCAACTTCAGGCCTACACCAGGGATCAGCAGGTGAGTGTCTCTATACTGTTGCTGTTAACTCTACCTTGTTAGTGCCTTAACCTCATTTCATGGCACTGTTGTTTACTGTTATATTGTTATTTCCCTATCATTTAATACTACAGTTGCATCCAGTGGAGGGCCAAGCCATGCATTTTCAAGTGCAGACAGACCAGATATGTTGCACCAACATTGTTATAGCTTTCAACAATGTGTAGCACATGTCATACCTGACATTTTTGTCAATATTTGTCATTACAGGCCCATCTGGTGTACAGTTGCAACATCCATCATGTGAATATTTGCCAACAATATTACTGTGTTGTATATGTGATGATGTCAGTATTTGATTTGCTAAATACATGACTGTGCTGTCTTTCTCTTTAGTTTCCCACTGTAGGATCCACAGTAGAATGCACAATCTGTACACAGCAGGACTCTGTCAGTGGTATACTACTACATATATTCCATACCTGTCCTTGCTGTTAATCCTGTAGTTGACCTTTGTTAATACTGTGTCCTTACCATTCCTAGGTGAGTCTGCATCAATGCCCACAAGTGTACATACCGAGTGGTATGTGTGTGTCAATTTCTATACGTTGTAACTGTTTTGACCTGGTTAATGGTGTAAATGGTGTGATTAGTAATGCTGTTAGTTTTTTCCCCTACACTAGCTGAAGTTCATCCCAGTGCAATACCGCCATCTTCCCATGAGTGTTTTACAGGTATGCCTATTTATGCATCACATATATCATGTATTTTGGCCATGTACTCAGATTATATACTTATATACCATGAAGCATACATATAGTAGACCGCAAATGAAGTCAGTATTTGTAACATTGCAGTGATATATATATATATATATATATATATATATATATATATATATATATATATATATATATATACTATATATCTTTGATATCCATCATGTGATGTAGGCACATTGTCCTGATGTGTGTCTTGGCATCTTGTAGCACATCAGCTATCTGTGTCATCCAGCTGCCCATCCAGCGATCTTCTGTGTTCATGATGTGTTGCAGCATGGTAGTATGGCTTCTGTCACAGCAGACCTTGAGCTGTTTGTGGATAACATCCATGAGGTTGACAGTGATGTTTCAGCAGATGTAGCCTCATTTGTGGAGGTCCACTTGTCTAGCCATTCAGAGGATGGTACCAAAGTCGACAGTGAACAGGGTGAGGCCTTTGACCAATACACCACAGCTGACAGCTCTGCTGCTGGCATTTCCACACAACAAATGGAAACAGGGAATTGTGATAGATGTAAGCCAGCAGATGTAAATAGCCAGGGGTCCGAAGGTGTCCTTGTCCTGCTTCAGGCAATCAAACAGTCACAGCAAAAACATCTTTCAGACATCTGTGCACTTGCCTGTGCCAGAGGTTATGTGGCACACCGGCTACATGTCATGCATGAAGGACAAGAACACAGAGACAGTGAGATTATGGCAACATTGGCTGCTCAGAAGGAGAGTCTGCTAGCTGTGGATCATTTGGTGGAAACCCTGGCCCCTACAGTACTGCAGGATTCTGCATTCCATGACACACTGTTTGCAACCTGGGAGAGGCAGGCCACCTGTCTGCATAATCACCATTGGCCATTGGGAATCACTGACTGTAGTCCAAGCTGCACAGATGCTGACTGCTGGCCTATCTGCTGAGGTCTTGCCAGTCACAAGGCCTTCAACTCACAGACATGCTCCATCCCAACATGTTGCTGTCACCCCAACCATCTCCTTTGTGGAGCAACCAAGGCAAGATATGTCTTTACGTGGTTCGGGTAGAGTGGACCATGGTGCAAGATGTCAGCAAGGTTGCCCAAGACTGCATTAGAGTGTGTCCAACGGAGTAGTACACATAGCTGTCTCATATTATTGCAACACCACTGTACTATGATATGTGTTTTCTGAAATTTAAATTTCAGCATTACATCCTGTGTGATTTCTCTTTTTGTGTTATTATATTATAGAGATATATATGCATAGCACTGATGTGTGTCCCTTATTGTTTACCATACAGTGATACAGCAATCTGAGCATGTGTGCATACCTGTGTCAGTTGTGCCCTGAGTTGATGAAATATGTTTTGACGCATTTTCATATGTTCATGTTGGAACATGTTATGACTATGTTATGTGTGATGCTCAGTGTGTGCATCTAGTGGGTACTTGTCACTAGATGCAATCTGTGTTGTTGTGGCAACACCTGAGCATCTATGTTCAGTCTGTGTGCTCATGTACATGTGGCATGTGGGTCAGATGCTGCAATATTGCCTGAACCTGCACTTGTGGTCACACCCTATGTTGCCTATGCCTGTGATATCTGTCCCCTGTGTCCTCCTGTTCCTCCTCCAATGCCTGTGGGATGTCCTCTTCAGACATTTGTGGTTCTTGGGGTAGTTCACCCACACCTTTAGCTGGAAGACCACTGTGTGCTCTGGTTAGCATGCTGTGCAGCATGATGTACACTGTCATTATCCTTGCTGCCTTTTCAAAATGTCTATTGCAGTGCACCTCCAGACATGTGCTCTATTGTAGGACTCCTGTGCAGGGTTTGACGGTTCACTGTATGGGGTCATTAGCCACTTCTCAAGTGGATAACTACAGTCACATGTTGTGGGGAATAAGAACGCTTTTGGTCATAATGGATATTGCTGAGAGGGGTATCCTTAAATTGCATCCCAACTATATTACTGTACTTACCAGGAGCAGCCCCTTGGATATTTCACCTTGCTGGAATGCATCCCTCAGTCCGCTTTACTTCCATATGGCAGCATCATGGACACTTCCAGGGTGTGTTGCCATGATGTTTGTTATGCTGCCATCTGCTGCACACATAACTTGGCAGTTGATGGATGGACATGCCTTTATGTTTATGTATTGGTCTGCTTCTGGATGTACTGGTGTCTTGATAAGTATGTGTGCAATCTATTGCACCAAGTACATGTGTTACGTTTGCTATGTTATAGAACTGGTGCAATACAGTTCTCTGCTCCATGGGGGTGAATGAAAAGTGTATGTAGTTATCCACCTTACTGCACTTTGCTTCCAGGAATTTTGCCAGGATATGACTGGCAGCTGTCTGTGATACTCCAACAGCATCCCCTTTTGCCTCTGGAATGTACCAGATGCAAGTATACCCAGGCTGAGAAACACTTTGGTTTCAAGGGGATGGGATTTCCTTGCAGGGTCTGCAAAGACATGTGTGGGGCACACATGTTGCAAACAGCCTGCACCAGTTGTCTGTCTAGATGGTATCTGTTGATTATTTGTTAGTTTGACAACTGGTTTAGTTGCAGCCTTGCTCAAACTCTAGCTGGCTGTCTTCTAGGGTGCACAGCCACATCCTCATTTATGGCTTGTATCACTGCAGCCTGCTGCAGAACATTAACAGCTAGCTGTATTGTTATATATTTTTTCCACTTTTGCTTCAGAATTCTTTTGAATTCCTTGGCATCTAGAAAGTATGTACCGAGGAATTCAGAAACAGAGTCAGTGTAGGCTGTTTGTTGCATTTGGTTGCATTGTGTGTGCATGATTTGTTTTGGAATCAGACCTGCATCCACAGTGTAACAGCCTCTCTTTACCCTGGGACAGTAATCAGGGAGCCTCACTCCTCACCACTGACACCAGTTTGAGACAGTCACTAAGAACAGGAATGAATTTACACAGTATTTTCAAATGTAGCGCTCTTCATCAAACACAATTTCCCCCAAGAGCACAGAGGCAACACGGTCCACTGGGACTAGACTCTCTGTCTCTCCAGATCGCAAACAAGACTCACTTTGGAGCACTGTGTCCCAGTTCCAAGTAGCTGACACACTCACACCTGGGTATCTGTACATATGGTAATGTCTGATGCATGCCATGGCCAGTCAATGCACTGTAACGCATAGCCTTAGTTTGTTAACGCATGTATGCATTCGCCTTGTCATGGCCCATAATTGTGGACCACAAGCCACATCTTTACCAGTGCCATTATGTAATGCATCTGATTCTTCCTTGGATAAGGACTTTCTGCAGCCAGTTCCTTTGATGACTCTTCATGCTGCTCTTCCTCTATTGCTGTTACAGGTAGGTCAGGCAATGCTAAGGTCTCTATGTGGTAATAGTTTTCATAGTGTTATGTAATGAAGTATTGCTCAGATCACATATATTTTGCTGCAGCACTTCAATGTATACTGATGTGTGCCACCAGTTGTATTCAGGCAGTAAAGGTCACCCTTCAATAGTCCACATATATGTCTAATGTTGTTGTGTGTCTGTGACACTGCAGTGTTATATACCTTCTCTGTCACCATCTAGAGGGCTGTGGATGGGGATCATTGACCATGGTTCCAGGATACATGCAGAATTACCTGCAACACACAACAGTGGACACCATTAAGAGTGGTCTGCTACCCAAGTTTGTGGGACTGGACTATAGTGGACTGTATAGGTGGCAATATGTATGCCTGCTAACTAGATGATCCTCTGAAGAGTCGCTCTGAATGAAACAGTGGTATAGGTTGCACGTATGCCAGATGTAGAAATCATAGGAACAACCTGGATGGTGCACAGCCATATTGTATATAATGCCCTGTGCAGTACACACCACCTGGCATTTGAAGGACAGGAAATTCTTCCAGTTATATTACAGATGCCATGTCCAGCAGGTGGCTTTGTTAGCAGACAGAGTGCAACGGTCACTGGGATCACAGGGGAAACAGCCCATGTTGTAGTATGTCAGCATAATGGTGACTGTCCTCTTTGCTATCCATGAAAATTAAATACGTTTCATCACATGTTGCAGTATCAGATCAGGAAATAGATTTTGGATCTGTGAGGCTAACCCATGTGAAACTCATATTATGTCTCATGTCAGGCATGGAAGGGTCTCTGTAGCAAGGACAGTTAATGCTAAACAACCTACTTGTGCTCTGGAATAGGCAGTCCATTAATCCCACTAGACTACATGTGAGGAAAGCACATAGCTTCCATATGATATCTCTAACCACACTGTAGCAGTTGACTATTTTGCAGTTGTTATGGTGACAGTATGTCAGATGTTGATGGAATGTTCTGTGATGTGAAGGATGGCAGTGAGCAACACCCTAGATACGGGCATCCAAGGTAGCCACTAACATGTGCTGACCAGCTAAAGCAGCTACTAGCCCTACCATTTTAGCATAAGTGATACACTTGTACACTAAAGATTATTGTAATGGTTCATCATGCTAATTATATACATGTCTAAATCATACTGCTATGTTTGATTTCATCACTATGCATATGCATATCAATATGCAGTCATTTGTATGAGATGCATACCACATAATTTTCTGTGTGCCTCTATATCACCCCATCCCTGTGCACTGCCACTTACTGTACTATTTTGCTTGATGCATGGCACTATTTATTTCTGAATATCCCAAAGGCTCTGTCAAAGCAGAATTCATACAACTGAGGAACTGTCTAATACAAAACAAACTTGTATTAATTACCATGAAATCCACAGTGAAGATACTAGCAACAGGATAACAACTGCATAATCATCATACCATAAATATCAAAGATCCTTAAAATACGCATGCAGGTGATGACAGTCCAGGTGTCCTGAGTTTGGCTAGTGACTTAGGTGTTTGACAGTGCAGAAAGGGAAGAGGATTGTGCTCATCACTGAGGAACTCATTGTAGTTATCATCTGGCGTGCCACTGCTCCAGTGATAGGGCCTTACCTGGAGTGTGAGGTCCATCATGATGTAGGGAGCCAGTGTCAGAAAGCCTGTGATGGTAGCTCCTGTCAGTATCTTTGGGGGAGTATGCATGAGTGGCCTAAGGGGCAGACGCAGTGCTTATGGTGACACAAGTTCTAATGTCGTCACCAGGGACAGGGTTGGGTGGCAAAAAAAAGAAAGAAAAAAGTCTCATTTGCATAATTCCATCGAGAGGACAAAACAAAACACCTTTCTGGCAGTCTGGATGACAATAGTTTATGTTATATATCAGAGGAGCAGCTTCCTATGTTTGTGCCAAGAGCTTTCCCCTGATCTGGTAGCCCCCAACGTTAAAAAGTCTTTCATCCTTTTAACCTGTAAGAAACTGATAACTGCATGTATAGTAAACAGCTAAAACAGTTAATTCTACACACACACACACACACACAACACTGCACTGCTTCTATTTCAGAAGCAAAACAAAAAGGGTCTTTTCTCATTTTAAACCATAGCAAAACTGCTACAGTTTATGCCACACATGGAGCACTACAGCACTTCTATTCTGACTGCAAATGCATTTGCACTGAAGAGTGATCGAGATCTGCTGATCTCACCCCCTAAGACTTTTCTCATGGAACAGCTGCCCCCTTCACTCAACCCTATCTATACTTCTGTTATTTGTATATAGAGGGAATGTGAAATTGATATCACCTCATTTGTTAAGGACTCAAAAAGACCCACAAATGTTACATACCTAATATGAAAAATATATCCTTCTATTGTAATTCCGATGCCATATTCCATCAATATGTGTATAATAATATAAATCTTAATATGTATAATTTTAACTTATTATTTAAACTGCAGCTCTGTTTTTTTATGTGTTCGGAAATTATTGAATAACCTGTAACTGACTGCAAAATAATGGCCAAAATGGGCTCATATGGTTTAAATGTTACTCCTCTTCAGACAGACATGGTCATGAGAACCCTTTTTTCTTTTTTTATGTGGAGAATTCTTTTTCATTTGATCAACACGTTTCCACCATAGTCAGGAAATTCTTCTATCTGGTCCAGTTAATTCCCAAGGGAATGTATTCAAGATCCAAATAAGTCATCTTGTCTCTATGATTATCCCTTATCAGACCCATCAGCGAATACAGTACCCCCTTTGATATGTATAAATTGAAGCATATTGCTTAGAGAATATCCCCAAAGATAACTTACTAAGAAAAGCAAAAGCGCAGATTAACACAAATTTCATTGCACTGAGTGGCCTACAGGCTGCTGTGAGGTGACATGGCTTGCTTTTTTGAGCCATGAAATATACAATCCTATTTGACATTCTCTTTTATTGCAAAACCAGTAGTTCTACAAGCACCAACACTAAGGATCTTACTCTACCTCAGCATATAAACAAGACTCACTGGAGAGGTATGCTCCTAACTCAAAATATTTCTAGCTTATGGCATAAGTTATCACTACAAGTCAACAAAGCACTACTTGGCCTACCTTTAAGGCTAATCTTGATGATTGGATGGGTAGATACAAATTTATACCAGGATTTTTATGTACATCCCTGCTCAGTTTGGGAGGTAAACATCATTAAGTTCTTGAAAAGTGAGGCGCAGACTTTTAAGTGTGAAAACTAAAGGAGTCTTGCCATTGACTACGCTCTCCATATATGGCACTCATACAGCATAACATTCCTGTTTTTATCTGTCATCTTATCTTTATAACGTGAATTGTATACTTTTGATTTTAATGTAACTAGGTTGTAACTAACAAGGGGTCACCTCCATGCTAAGCTAAGCAAAATTATATATATATATATATTTATATATATATATATATATATATATAAATATATATATATATATATATATATATATATATATATATATATATATATATATATATATATATATATATATTGTGTGTATGTGCATATATATATATATATATATATATATATATATATATATATATATATAGGTTCACTATAGAATCCTGAAATTCTGAAATCCCAAATTTCAGCATTTCAAAATTCTGTAGCCAAAACCTTTAAATACCAAAACCCCATAACCGCACCCCCCTACTTATATATACTAACTCCGAGATTGCACAATCACATACACAAAGGTAACTCACACACACACATTTCACAGCCCCTTGCACACAGACATCACAGCCAAAACACACACTAACATAAACTAAAGCCCCTAACCAACACACTCATACATACTTACCTACACTTACACCTATGCATTCACACACCACAACACCCCCCCCCCCAACTTATATATACTAATTCCAGGATCGCACAATCACACACACAAAAGTAACACACACACACACACACACATTTTACAGCCCCTTGCACACACACACACACATCACAGCCAAACACACACTAACATACACAAAAGCCCCTAACCAACACACTCATATGTACTTACCTACACTTACACCTATGCATTCACACACCGCAACAGCAGAAGCTCCAAACTTCGGTATTTTGAATTTCGCACTTCTGGTGTTTCAGAATTTCTAGCCTTCGGTATTATAATTTCGAAATACTGAAAGTCAGGATTTCAGTATCTCGAAATTATAAAGGGAACCCATATATATATATATATATATATATATATATATATATATATATATATATATATATATATATATATATATATTATAAAACAATAAAACCAAGCCAAAAGAGGCAACCATGTAACGTGTAGTAATCCAGTCTCAGATGTAAAAAAATGTCTTTTATTAGTGCACAAAGGTGCTTCATTTTTTTATATCTATCTATATATATATATATATATATATATATATATATATATATATATATATATATATGATAATATTATCATTCAGCAGGCAGTTTGTGGAATGGTCAATGTACATTACCGTCTGTTCATCCTTACTCATCTAAGCTAATCCTAACCCTGTCATTTCCCCCAACCCCAACAGTGCATGTCAGCTTATTGAGAACAAGTTCCCTAGTGCCAGTAAACAAAACAGGCACACACACACACACACACACACACAC
Organism: Protopterus annectens; assembly: GCF_019279795.1. Taxonomy (NCBI): domain Eukaryota; kingdom Metazoa; phylum Chordata; order Ceratodontiformes; family Protopteridae; genus Protopterus; species Protopterus annectens. The sequence goes on from NC_056734.1 coordinate 471,428,517, forward strand.
ACACACTCACACTCACATACACTCACACAACATATATACAGTAGAATATTGTTACAAACATCAAACATATAAAATGTACACCCTTCACAGTCAGAATGTCTCTGGTATGTAGCATTACCTGATCTGTTACCAACGCATGGTTTAAAAGCATATTTTCCCCTTGCATTCTTATAAAATGTTACGCTTTTAGTATTTTACTGCCTTGTTTATGCTTCTTATAAAATGTTACGCTTTTAGTAGTTTACTGCCTTGTTTATGCTTGGCAGTAGCTCAATTCTTTTTCATACAGCTACACTAGAAATAAGAAAACAAAACATTCTGTGGGTGTCATAACAATAAGGGTGTATTGTGAAGTTGGAAGTAATTCTATATAAAAGGGTAAATGCAATCATTCTTACATATCTGAATAGAATCCAAAAGAAGCACATACTCTTATAAACAAAGAACAAAACTTCATTGCACTTATTAAAATATGTAACATTATCAGTCTTCAACATATCTCTTTATAAGCTGCAACTTGTTTTTTCAAAACTGATAGTTAAAACTGATAGTTTTATAAGGCCCAGAAAATGGGTTCTACTAATAGGAAATGGCCAAACAGACTCTGCCAGTGTAACATTAGCAATGGTAGAAAAGCTAATAAATATTTTGAAAGCTCCAGTCGTACTTGATCAGTGAGTCATGAAAAATGAACATGCTGGTTTTCTGTCCCTGCATGGGTGGGGTGTGCAATAGGTATCTTCACTGAGCTGTTCCTCACTTTTACAATGATCTAATAGCAGCAGGACTCCTCCTCTTACCTACAGGAGGCACCATGTGTTTGCTTTCCTGGTCACTGTGAAATTAGATCACATATTTGTGCCTTTCAGCATGCATCATCCCATAGGATTGGCACAGCCGTCCTTCATGCATGTGCTCTCCAACATCTTCACTACGATTCAAACTCAGGTCACCTTGGCTGTAGTACGGACCTTATCCCTCTCTGACTCTGGCACAGACTGAATTTAGTACATATCTGCTTTTTCCTCATAGTTAAACTACTCACTGAGAAAGATGTTACCTCTGTCTCTATGAAGTTGTTCCAAATCACCCTTTCAATTTCAGCCCCTTAGACTCAGAAGTTATTTACATTAACATACATTAGCTACTTCATGCTTAATCCTTTAAACATATGTACTTAATTTACATTAGACTCATCTTCTTGCTTTCTTATTTTTTCTATGTAGATGTCAGTGTGATTTACAGAAATGAACAACTAAACAAAGCACCTTTTTCACTCTTTATGAACCATGGTCATGTATACCTCAGTACACCGTCAAGACTTTCTTCTTCTCTTTCACCACTGTTCCACTTAAGCCCTTAAGACCATTCTGCTTATCAGCCCTAGTTCTCACCTGATGTCTTTTTTTGCATTATAGCCTTTCTGTTTTGCAATGAATCTTGAATTTTTTCATACCAGAAACATCAAATCAACAGAGACCCCAGCAGTGATCACACTTTTACATGCTGCCTGCAGCCCACTGTCTCTTCTGCAAACAGTTTCACTGGATCAGACTAGCTCACACCTGCTTCATACCCTCAGTCATGCTACGCTGTGCACTCCTTCTCTAGGGCTGTTCATTGGCAATCACCTTCTTCCTCAGCTGACTTATTAACTGGTTGCATTCATTCCATCATGATGCAGACACCTTTCAATTCAGCACTCGTTCATCTCCTGGGTACCTGGTTAGGACATATGTATGTGTGTATAGGTCTTTTGTAAAGGCTGATTGTGTGTTAGGTCGACAGCTGCCTGGCTGACAGCATATAGTTGACTAGGCAGCTGATTAATAGGTATGTGAGACTACATAAATCCAGGGGTTAGGAAATTTTCCCTTAACCCATGTTTGTGTGATCTTGGAAACAGTATATATAATTAGAAGGGGGTGTGGGATGCAGGGAGGCTTATCCACCCCCCCTCCCCGGAAAAACAACGCTTTCTTTTGCATTTTTAAAATTTTGCATGAACCTAGGCCGTTTCTCAGTGCATGCAATCTGGCATATCAACATCTGCATTTTAAACATTTTGACATTGACATTATGCCAGTTGACTATGGGCCTTTTTCAATAGTTCAAGTATACCTATATAGCTATCTATCTCTCTTTATATATATATATATATATATATATATATATATATATATATATATATATATACACACACACACACACACACATATACATACATACACATATAAACACTTTTAAGAAAGGAAAATAAGTATAAAAATAAACCAGTAAGTGGCAAATATGGTATTCAGCATACCACTCCTGCAAGGACTTCAAGCACAATATAAAACATACAAAACACCATATAAATAGAGGATACTCCTCCTGGGCCGATCTCATTTGCTCACTCAAAAAAATTGCACTTTATCCATCTGCTTTTACTGCATTTGTGTTTCTTCCTACTTTATTACTTTATTTTGCATCATCTTAAAAGTACTCAATTGTATTTATTACTGCTTTGTGTAACTATCATTCTAAGCCTTTTGGTTTAAGCACTTGGGCTTCAGACCAGTTGTTTTACATTAAGAAGGCTTGTGGTCTGCACTGTTGTGGCAGGACAGGTAGCTTACATCCTTCTAAGTTGGGAATTGCTGATTGAAGGCAAAGTGTATTAGTTCTGGTTTAAGCACTTGGGCTTCACGCCAGTTATTTTACATTAAGAAGGTTTGTGGTCTGCACTCTTGTGGGAGGAGAGGCTGGACTCTGCCCTTCTGAGCTGGGAATTTCTGGTTAAAGGCTTATAGTTCCTGCATATTTGAACTGTTTCTTACTGAAACTGGTGTGCTTTGTTTGCTGTAGCATAGACTAGATCCAGGCCTGCTGAATCTAGCTTTGTTTGTATAACTTGAGCACTAATCCAGGCCTTCTTAAAAGTATTCAATTGTATTTATTACTGCTTGGTAGTAACCTGATTAAAGTGTAGCTATAATTCTAAGCCTTTTGGTTTAAGCACTTGGGCTTCAGACCAGTTGTTTTACATTAAGAAGGTTTGCGGTCTGCACTGTTGTGGCAGGACAGGTAGCCTACATCCTTCTAAGCTAGGTACTACTGATTGAAGCTCAGTGTCTGTTATTTTAAAAGTGTATTAGTTCTGGTTTAAGTACTTGGGCTTCAGGCCAGTCATTTTACATTAAGAAGGTTTGTGGTCTGCACTCTTGTGGGAGGAGAGGCTGGACTCTGCCCTTCTGAGCTGGGAATTTCTGGTTAGAGGCTTATATTGAACTGTTTCTTACTGAAATTGGTGTGCCTTGTTTGCTGTCGCATAAACTAGATTCAGGCCTGCTGAATCGAGCTTTGTTTGTATAACTTGAGCACTAATCCAGGCCTTCTTTTTTGGAGAAGGTTCCCCTGCACCCCAGTGGCAGGAGTGTGCAGTTAGAACTTGTCTGATTGAAGACTACAGGAACAGGGCTCAGTTTTGAGATTTTTTACTGGTTAATTGGGTAATTTGTTTAAAAGCCTTTTCTGATTGCTTGTCATCTAAAGCTGTTTTAAGTGTATTTTTTACTGTTTGTAGTCATTTAAAGCTGTTTTTAAGTGTATTTTCTTACTGTTTTTGCCTTATCTTTTCAAAAAAAATATTTCCTTGTTTCCCACATTTCTAAGCTAGCATAGTCCAGTTTTCAGGCTAGTGCTGAATTCAAGGCTGTGTTACAAGTTCCTGAGTTGCCCATACCTTACTTGGATAGAAGGAGGTTTCTCTGTTCACCTGTGAGAGAGGGAGCTTTGAGCAGCCATCTGTCCCTGGAGGAGTGGTTCCAGCCTAGAAGCAGGGGTGGCTCGTGCTATAGGACTGTGGGACTGCAGCCCCTCCACCTGTAAAATGGATTACATAAATTCCCCATTCCCCCCACCGTAGAACATATTAATATAAAAATTATTGGACTCTGCGCATGCGTGCTTAGTTCCTGACTGCTGTGTTAGGCAGACCAGAACTCCAAGCACACATGCTCAGGCATTCCGAGCTCCAGACTGCACTGTTAGGCAGTCTGGATAGGGGAGGCAGGAAACTCCACCCTTCCAGCCCAGAGGTCTGTGTGGTAACGACCGCACAAACTGGAAGGTCATCAGACTGCATTGCCCGCAGGCTGGACCAACAGCAGGAGGCTCCAGCCTCCTCACATCTCACGGCAGACCCAACGGGGTGCACGGGCCATTATGAAGGACTGATCAGGCTGCAGGATCGCTACGAAGGAGCTGGTCTGAGGACAGGTGATCGCTGCAGAGGACGTAGCTGAGTACAGAGACAGGTAGGGTGTTTACAAAGGACAGAGAATCTGGTGTGTGTGTGTGTGTGTGTGTGTGTGTGTGTGTGTGTGTGTGTGTGTGTGTGTGTGTGTGTGTGTGTGTGTGTGTGTGTGTGTGTGTGTGTCTGTGTGGTGGGTAGAGAATAAGGCTTGAACCTTGTACCATGGGCCAAGGTGACAAGAGCCTGAATTCCCTACCCACCACCATTTGTAAAACATTTGCAGATTTTTGCCTCATATTTGTTCTGTTCCTCATAAAATCTGTGATTTCTGTATTTTTGTTACTTTACTTAACACAGCCAGTAGTGCAGTGGTAGCAGTGTTGTGACAGGTACGGGTTGTCTGGTTTGATTCTTGGCTGGGGTGCCTTCTGTGTGGAGTCTGCATGTCCTCACTGGGTTTCCTCTGGTGTCCTCAGTGGGTATTTGTCCCTATGTTTTGGACTGTATTCCCCCATTATTGGCTTCATCCAGGGTTTTGTGCCAAGGTTGAGATCTATGGTGATAACTGAACTTACTGAATATGTTTGGGGGCTGTATTCCCCCATTATTGGCTTTGTTCAGGTGTTTTGTGATAAGATGTTGACAGCTATGGTGAGAACTGAATTCACTAAATGGTAGCCATTTAAGTTTCATTCTTCCTTTCTTTCATAAAAATAGATGATTTGGCATAGTGGTATGTTGCTCTGGCTGTTTTGCACAGGGTCCTGGGTTCAATACTTAGCAGTGAAATGTATGGTGGTAACACAGCATTTTATTCTAGCAACTTTCCAACATTATACAAGCAATGATTAAAATGTGTCCCTGTTTTTTGGGCTTTTGTCCCCCCCCCAATAAATGTTGGCTTTTTCCAGATTTCTTGTGCTGCAAAGTTCAGAGATACAGCTGAGTGTCGAGTAGATTTTACAAGGAGCTGAGAGCTGCAGGGGAACAAAAGTTTAGTGCTGCTTATGCCAACTCTGCTTGCATTGTAAATAGCACAACAGGTACTGTACTTGCTTTTGATGCAGAAGGCTGTGGGTTCTACTCCCACAGTAGGTAGATCCATTGCTGATACTGTACTCTGTTGTAAAGGGGATGGATGCTGCAGTCCTCTTTGGCAAAGATGCCTAATAACTATGAACCTGTTATCAGTTTGCCATCCATTCCCTATTGTGATATTACTAGCATTATCAATTTTTAATGCAACATAGGCAATTTATTCCTCAAGGGCAACAGGCACTTTATTTTTAGATGAAACAATGACATATAAAGTTGTTTGCTAGCAGTAACCTCTTCATTAGTTAACAGATTTCTTTAATGTGGAATTATTTAGATGACTTTTACTTCTTCAGAGATTATGCGTATTTACAGATACCGGTGGACTGTAGAAGTTTGAGTAGACTTTTATGATGGAAATGTTCTGAATTGGGCAGTTTTGTCATTGGTGCATGCATTTTGTTTCATTGTTTACTGGACAAATGTTCAAAACAATAAATTTAAAATACATCTAACAACTGTACTGTATTGTACAAGGAATATAATTTAATACAGTCAGGAAGGTGTATCAAAGAGCATGTGTGTGTTTCGTGTTCAAGGGGTCTATGATTTGAAAACAGCCCAAAATTAATCTTTATCTGCCACTGGCAAAATGTATTTTCTTTGAATGTGGTTCAATGAATGTGAGTTTCAAGGGCAGAGAAGTTTTAATGCTAAGTCTATTTTCATTGTGAGACTGCATTGCTTTGTTTAGCAGATATCTATTAGGGTTTATGCAGTAAAATATAAAATAAAACTTTCAAATGAAATCCATATCATCGCAGAAGTAAAGCAGTATGCACATTACAGTGTTTATGGCAAATGGGAAATAACCAAGGAATGGGACATTGGAATGGCTGCAGGGGGGACGCTCCATTCGAACATGATTTTGTGAGGGGGGAAGGGCAGCAAACTCAGACAGCTCCGGCTGAACTATAACTCTCAACTGTCCAGAATTTTGCAGAATGAATAGATTTTTGCTTCTTATTTTTGGTTTGTTCCTCATAAAATTTGTGGATTTCTGCCAAATCATTTAGGAATGAAGTCACTAAATAATGACAGACATTGAGTTTCAGACGTCATAACCTTCAGAAAAATGCATGCTAAAGCAAGACCTGTTATTCTATCAACTGTCTTTTTAGTACTGTTTGTATGTTCCCCCAATATATTTGGCCTTGTCCAGACTTCCTGCATTAAGAGGTTGAGAGGTACGTGCAAATAAATCGATTTATAGAATTAGGAATATCCAAACCTCTCAACTGTCTCCAATTTTGGCTCAAAATGTTGCTCTCCCCCTAATAATCCCTCTGCAAAATGGCAATTTTGGAAGAAAACGTGGAGGGTTTACAATTATAAATAACTGTAATGATCAGAGTTATAGATTACTTTTATTTCAGAAATGCATGTAGATGCTCTTATTTTGTTAGCTGCTCAAGTTAACAGTACTAATTTTAAAAAGGTGTCCCATCTTTGACAGGTTCCCAGCTGTATTGTGTGGCAATTTTATATTTTTGCATAACATATTTGGTCTGTTTTTCATAAAATTGTGGTTTTCTGGCAAATTAGTAGCAAATCATTAAAGACTAAAGTTAGAAAATAATGGCAGACATTTGAGTTTCAGATTTCATACCCTTCAAAAATTCATACTAATGCAAGACCTACTACTATTCTATTATCTTTCTAAGTTTATAAGAGCAATATTTAAAAATTTTCTTTATTTTTGGGCCTGTGTCTTACTTCTATGTATGGCTTTGTCCAGATTTCTTGCTCTGAGGTTGAGAGGTATGAGTGTCAGAGCCATCACCATCAGCCAGAGACATTTCAAACTGTGACCTACTTGTTGCACCCCACTCCTCGTTGTAGTGGCTCTGGATGTGTCCAAGCAAGGCAAGGAGCAGTTATGCAGTGTAAGTGTGCAAAGTATTCCACCATCCAAGGTAGACCACAAGTATGACCACGGCTTTTCATCTGTCCTTGATTTTGCAGAATGTTCTGGTTTTCTGTCATATTTTTATACTGTTGATTTATGCTTCTTACTATTTATTTTTATTTTTTATTTTTATTTTATTTTACATTTGTTAACCGGGCTAGTCTAACTGGATATATCTCCATTTTCAGTAGAGGCCCGGGGAGAAAAGCTCCAGTGGCAACAAATAAAAATTGAAATTTAACAATTAAAAATTAAAAACCAATATTAATACATAGTAAATGAACGTATTTCAATATAAGATTATTAAAAAGACAGGAAGTAATAAGAATACTAAAAAAATACAGGAGTATTAATAAAGTAAAGTAGGTATTTACAATAGTAAAGGTGACCATATGTACAGGATAATTCAATATGCAGTGAGATACATGTAGACTATCAGTACATCAAACAGGATAGAGAATTTCAGAGCATCAAGCAGGAATAGATTACACCAATATGTTGAATTCTGTTAAGCAGTTACAGTCCTACTTAAATGAAAGTGAAATAAGTAGAGGTTCAAAAGGAGAAATATCTGTAGTGAAGGAGAAGATTAATCAGGGTTGCTGCAGGGGCATAACCAGTGTGTTTTGAGGTGTCTTGAGGTTTTGTTTAAAGAGAGGCAGTGAAGAAATTAAAGTTAGTTCATTAGGCAGTAGGTTCCAGTTTTTTCCCCACAGAGTTGGAAAACAGAGAAACTCCAGCCATGTTGTAAGACTTGCTTATGCTAGCAGGAAGTTTGCTGGAAGAGCGAAGAGAATTTAGATTTTTGTAGGGGATTATGAGATTGGAGAGTATAGGGGTGCTGTTAGGTTTATAAAATATCTTGTGGGCAATGGTGAGTTGGGAGAGTTTCAATTGGTTTTGAAATTCAAGCCAGCCTAGCTGCATTAGATTCAGACAGTGGTGAGTTCTAAAAGGACTGCCGGTGGCAAATCTAGCGATGTTATTATAGGAATTAGCTAGTTTGATGAGATTATTTTTCTTTAGATTAGTATATATTGATGAGGCATACAGAAGAGTTGAAATTAAATGGGAGTGTGCAATCTTAGTTCTGGCTATTGGTGTTAGGAAAGGTTTAATTCTATATAAGGAGCCTATTTTTCTATTGACAGTTTTTATAGTGTTATTTATGTGGCTGTCAAATGTAAGGTTATTGTCAATAGTAATTCCTATCAATTTAGTGGTAGAATCGGGGAATATAATTGTGCCATTATTGGAGATGATGGAGAAATCTATGGGGGAGGATTTACTGGTGGGTGTGAAGAGAAGGAGTTTAGTTTTTTTGGCAATGAGCAGGAGGCAACGTTTTGTGAACCATGTTTCAACTATGTTGAAAGCATTCTGAGTAAGAGAATGTAGATCAGTTGGGGAGTTTGCTGAGCATACTAGTGTAGAATCATCTGCATATTGAATGCAGGTGGCTTGTGGAATGGCCTACATGGAGGTCGTTGATAAACAATGAGAAAAGAAGTGGACCTAGAATAGAGCCCTGAGGGACTCAGAGTGTGACTGGCAGAAAGGATGATATATTATTTTCCCAGAGAACTGTCTGTTGCCTATTGGTAAGGTAGGACTTGAACCATTTAACTGCCAGACAGTCAAGGGAAAGGGATTCAAGAATGTTGATAAGAAGGGCAGGGTTTACCATGTCAAACGCTTTTGAGAGGTCAATAAAGAGTGCAGAAGAGAGGTTGTTTTTATTATGATTTCTATTGATGGCTTCTGTAAAGAATAATAAGGCAGTTGTGGTGCTATGGGATGGCCTAAAGCCATGCTGACAGTTTGCTATGATGTTATGTTGAGATAAATGGTTTAATAGTTGTTGGTGAATGCATTTTTCCATAATTTTTGCTAAGGGTGATAATAGAGTTATTGGACGGTAGTTGGAATAATCATTAGAGGTACCCCCTTTGTGTAGGGGGATAATATGGAAGATTTTCCAGATGTCTGGAACAATTCCTTCTTTAATGGTTCTACTTATGAGGATGGATATGGGATAAGAAATTACTTTTTGCAGGTATTCAGATAGTAGCTGGTCAGCAGAAGGAGTACAAGGTTTAAGTTTTTGGATGAACTTATAGATGAGAGTGGTTGAGATGGGTTGCAGATGGAATGTTGGTAGAGTGCCAGGTATGGTGGTGGGGAGGCTTGAGTTGTCAGGGACTAGTTGACTGGCAAGTGATTGTATGGTCTCTGTGAAGAAGGTATTGAAGGTATTGGCAGTTTGGTGGGGGGTATTTTGTTTGGCCTGAGATGGGGTAGGTGTACGTGAGTGGCCTGGGTACAGGAGTTTATTTATACTAGACCAGAACTTTTAGGGATTATTTTTGGTGATTTTGCTGTAATTTACAGTAGTAGTTCTTTTTGTCTGTAAGTATTGCCTTTTGTGTAATATTTCTTAAATGCTTAAAAGTTTGTTCATCTGAGATATTTTTGTTAGCTCTCCATTTAGCCCAAGACTTGTTCCTAAGTAAAATTTTTTGTCTGGTTTCTTTAGAAAGCCAGGGGCAGGCTTGGACTTCATTCTAATGGACAGTTTGGGTGTGTGCTTATCTAGGATCGATAAGAATTGAGAGTTTAGGTATTTAACAGCTTCTTCAAGTGGTAGGGTTTTTAAAGGGTTCCAGTCACAGGCTCCAAGTTCATTTTGGAATAATACTGGGTTAAAGTGTTTGTTGGTATGTGCAATCCTATATGTGGGGGGGTTAGAGATATCATTTTTTTGCCTTATGATGTAGGTCAAAGAATGATCGCTTACATCGTCTGGCAAAGTTCCTACCTTGTAAGCTTGTTTCTGTGTATTTATAAGCATCCAGTCTAAGGTGCTCTCTTTCTTATTATTATTATTCAGAAAATGCATGCTGTTGCAGTGCCTTGTTGCTCTGTATTAAAGTAGCAATGCTTTAATGACCATCAGGTAAGCTTGTCAGAAATTGTACGATGCAAGTAAGCTTTAATAAGCATACTGTTAAAGAGTTACCAACATTGAAAGCCTTTTCATTGTTGCCATGCAGAGAATATTTACATAACTAGATAATGTATAAGCCTTAGGTATTGAAATGCATATGACAGTATTTGTAATAAAGGACAGGATTGCAGTATTTTCAGAAGCTCATTAAATTTGTTGGGGACTTGCAGTTATCTTTGCAGGCTTTACCCGTAAACTAAACAGAATGCCAATCTATCATGTGTGGTCCATAACTTGTGCAGTAATCCTTTAAGCACTATATCTTGAGCTTGTTTCTTGTTTGCTGTTCATTTTTAACTTTGATCATGTGTTCTCCATGAAACAAGTAGATAATTGTTGTCAGGCAGCAGGTCTTTTTTGGATAAGAAACATTTTTACAAGTGGGTGTATCACAGAGATTGCTACTTTCAGCATGTTACTTGGTAATTTTATAAAGCTGAATATAAATTATAATTAGAACTGCAGTGCAAGGAAAAGTGGTTTGAGCTGAGTGCTGCTTGTTTTTTTATACTGGATTTTGACTGGCATTTCAGTAATGTATTTAAAAAGCAATTTATTTTTTCATGCCTCACAACTTTTCTGTTTCCATTTAGATATTAAGTAAGTTGTCATGTAGCCAATGCATTGAAATATTTTTTTCTTCTACACTTCATTTTGTCTTGATTGGACTCTCTCAATGATGGTTTGGCACCCAGGGCAGCGTATTTAATTAAAGTTCCAGTTGTTGTGGTTTTGAGCATAGCTCCACCCCTTTCTGGTTGGCTCCACCCCTTCCCACTGGCCACACCCATTCAGCTGTCTCCTGCAGCCCCCCTTTAATTTGAAGTCACCAGCCACCACTGCCCAGAAGTTAGTAGTTTATAGCCCATTTTGGGCTAATTTCTATCTCTTTCATTTCCCTGCTGTAAAAACCACGTTTGCATGGTTTTGCACATCCGGGCAGCGCCGGTTAGCTAGGGCTAAATTATTCCCAGCTCCACCAAGTCTCCTCTTCAGTTTTTCCCTTGAAAGTAGTCTAACTCTCAACCTAAGCACTAAAAAGCATCTTACAGTCCAGCACTTGCTCAGACCTAATAGCAAGCACTAATATACCCCGACACTTGATTGCCCAGCAGGGCAAGGCTCATTATTCACCCCTCACCAACCAAGTGACTAAGCAGCTCACCCTACTATTCAGGCATGACCAAAGGGCAATTTCAGGTATACTCTCCAGTCCAGCTGGTGAACCCGGGAATCCTGAGGCAATGTTACAACTGCCTCATGTACACAGACAACCCTCTCCTCCTACCACAAAACATTAACATATACGAGAGATGCAATTATATAGCTAAACTGGAGGCTAAGCTCTCTCCACCCAAGACTGGAACAGGCAGTCATGAGGAGAAGGTTAACATTTGCACCACACCTCCAGCCTCACATAGACATACTAAACCAGCACTGGCAAAAAATACACATAAATACACAAAATCATACTCAGAGGCTCTAAATAAAAACCTGCAAAAGCATCAGAGACCTCCAAAGCAGGAACCCAAAAAAACTGCATATCCCATCACAAACTAGACAACACATAAAACACAAAATCAGTGTGCTGCACAATCACAGCCCTTATGGCAAAATAACATACCTAACACACTAGTACTAGGTGACTCTATAGTCAGACACACTGACATCCCACTCACTAGGCTGGACAAGGAGAAGGTTACTGTTAAGCTGCCTGTCGAGAGCCAGAATCTGCCACATAACACAAGCACTCAGGTCACTCCAGAACAAGTACAAATATGACTCTGCCATTGTTCATGTTGGTGTGAATAACCTGATATGTACCTCCCTGGACTACATGAAAAGAGATATGGAAGAGCTCTAGCCCAGGTAGGTATGACCCTGACCCTAAGTAGCATCCTGCCCTCACCAAGAATGATACCGCAGTATAAAGAAAAAAATGATCAGTTTCAACAATTGGCTAAGCTTCTGGTGTCATTCAAAGGGGAGGGTTATGCTACTCAACACCAGGAGTTTAAATCTCAAAATGCACGCGCTCGAAGTACTCCTCAGTATGGAGAACGTCGACATCTGCACAGTAACTGAAACCTGGTTCAAGGATCCACAGAACTCCCCAGCACTACTGGGCTGCAACTCATACCACACATTTTGGCCACAGAACATGGACCAAAACACAAAAGAAGGGGGTGTATCCATATTCATCCAGGATACCTACACCTCCAGGTTAGTGGCGCAGCATGATACCTCTGAGATCATCCATGTGCAACTAACATCGGGGAAATCTGCAATGCAAATTGTGGCCTGCTACAGATCACCTTCCATGACCCAGGACCACAACTCCACCTTTCTGGAGACACTGGAAAACATGAAGGTCCCACCAAACACCCTGATATTGGGCAATTTCAATTACCCTACCGTTAAGTGGGAAAACTACTCAAGTACAAACTCTGAGGTCCAGTGCTTCCTGGGATTTATCAACTCAAATGCCCTGGATCAGCTGGTAAACTCCCCTAACAAAGGTGAAAACATATTGGACCTGGTCATCACCAACATGGGCGACAGGTGTTCCGTATTTGAGGTCAACCCGTCACTGGTTAGATCAGACCATAAACTAATCACTCTGGATGTCCACACCACACCACCACCCCCAACTAAAGAAACCACAGTGAAAAACTTTTCTATAGCAAACTTCACCTTACTTAAGACAGAGGTGGTAAGTTTCACAGCCACCACGCTAAAGGGTAACAGTGTCCAATATGCAGGAACCTTTACAAATGCACTCTATGAGCACCTATAAGGATGCATGGATTGTGCCATCCCTAGCAAAACCAAGACTCACTCCCCTAAGAGATTCTAAGAGAAGGAAACCAGTCTGGTGGACCCCTGCCATAAACAGGCTATACAATAAAAGGAGGAAACTAGTTCAGAAAAAAAACATATCCCAAGAAGGAAAGACATCCCTGATCAGTATCAGTAAGAAACTAAGGTCCCTCATAAAATCATCCAAGGCTAACTTCAAAAGAAAAATAGCCAAGGATTCAAAAGATAACCACAAAGCATTCTTTAGCTATGTCAAGAATCTAAGTGGCAACTCGCAGATATGCTCTGAGCTAGTGCAAAATAGCACAAAATATACTGAACCTACTGATATTGCCAACATCCTGGCAGATAGATTCAGTGCAAACTTCACCCCCCTCTCACCCCCAAAAGGAGCCACAACAATACTGGAAAAGTGTAGTGTCCCAGAAATCACAGATGCACAGGTGAAAACATCCCTTTCAAAAGCCAAAAGCACAGCATTAATGGGGCCAGATGGTGTCCCAGGCTGCATCTTGCACGAACTACAGAACAAACTAACCCCCCACCTAAACGCACTGTTCAACCTCAGCCTCTCCACAGGCTACGTGCCCATAGAATGGCGCACAGCAGTGGTTATTCCACTCCACAAAGGAGGGGCCACAACTGACCCTGGTAACTATCGCCCCATAAGCTTGACTAGCCTGGTCTGCAAGGCTATGGAGTGCATCATCATGGA